>NC_085138.1:222996059-223009902 GCF_035046485.1 Aedes albopictus
TCTTTCCCGCTCCTGTCAATCGTTTCAAGTTCCTTCATTAAAGGTGAGCCTGTTATGTACATGCATTAGTATTAGTGGCGCAAGGTTAAGACCCTACAAAAAGCTTTGGATGCAATGCTAAATCTTCTGCCGTTGCATGATTGTATTCAAATAACAGCTGCTAAAAGTGGTCTAAGTATGAGAAGGTCCTTAAATCTCAATGATTATAATTTTAGAGGGCATATGAGCATACTAAAGACTTTCGAAATCGACCCAGTATATTTGGTCAATGAAGATTACATGATAAAGCGTAACTTTTTTGGTCATCTATTTTGTGTTGCTGATGTGACTCCCCGGATAAAAAATACAATAGAAAAACATAGGATTCTAATGTAACAGTACCATTGAAAACCATGCTCTCACAATAGAAATCAATGTTAAAATAACAATAGAAAAACAATAGAATCAAATGTTTCTAACAATAGAATCAAATGTGAATGAGCATTTCACATTGAATTGTATAGGTTGTTAAGTATCGTAACAATAGAAAAAAGGACTTTTTTCCATACAAGTTTTTTCGCAAAACAGAAGATTCTAATGTAAATGAAATGTTGTTAATACATATACGTGGAACCAAATATACCGTAGATTTTTATGTATTTGTATTGTTTTGAACTGTTAAATATGCCGAGAACTGTCTGTTTCGAAATGTGGGTTTACATTAGATTCAATGGTTTGGAGATGGCTTTCTATTGTGAAACATAAGATTCTTATGTTTTCGAATTGTTTT
Source organism: Aedes albopictus (assembly GCF_035046485.1). Classification (NCBI taxonomy): domain Eukaryota; kingdom Metazoa; phylum Arthropoda; class Insecta; order Diptera; family Culicidae; genus Aedes; species Aedes albopictus. The sequence goes on from NC_085138.1 coordinate 222,996,829, forward strand.
AAACAGTGAAATGATCAGTAAACGTATTGTTTTCAGATTGTTTTATTTCTGGTTCCACATTTGATTCAATGGTTTTGGAATTGTTTTCTATTGTGAAACAGAACATTCTGGTTGTACTGTTTTTACATTGAATTCTATGATTTGGGTATTGTTTTCTATTGTGATACAGAAAATTCTTATGTTTTCAAATTGTATTAGACAGTGAAATGTATAGTAAACGTATTCCTTTGATCAGTGACTTTATAACTGGCTCCACATTAGATTCAATTGTTTTGTAATTGTTTTCTATTGTGAATCGGAACATTATGTTTGTACTGTTTTTACATTGAATTCTATGGTTTGAGTATTGTTTTCTATTGTGAAACAGAAGATTCTTATGTTTTCAAATTATTTTCAACAGTGAAATGTATGGTGAACGTATTTCTTTGAGCAGTGATTTTACTACTGGCTGAACATTAGATTCTATTGTTTTGGAATTGTTTTCTATTGTGAAACAGAATATTCTGATATTTTGGAATAGTTTAATTTTACAAAAGTATATAATGATTTTAAAATGGTTTAATCTATTTCTGCTTATTGATTTTGTTACTGACTGCTAGAAAAAACTCGAATAAAGCGAAACTGAACTATCATTATACATTTGGGCTAAAAGCTTGTATATTTTAAGCTACATTTTAAGAGCACAGATCGAACAATTATCGAATATTTAGAACACTCGTGTTGTAAATCGAGTAATGTTTAATTGCATTTGTGGTTGAAGCTTAAGCTCCCATGCCCCACAGCCAGATAACTGGGTTTAGCAGACTAAGCATTATATGTGGCAACACCATAAGCGGCGTGATGGAACCGTGCCGAAGCGCGCTAAGTGTTATTAGACCACTAATGTAGTTGCATTTAGTAGGTGATGTGGTACAAAAGTAACATTACAGCGTGCTTAACCATTATTGCAGCACTTAAAAATACTCGATATACTACAGCTGGAACCTATATTAGAAGATCGTTCAAATGCAAAAGATGATTTTAATACAATGATATATTTGTGTGTCATTTTGGGACTTGTTTCCCAAAACGACGCATACATCATTGTACAGATTATAAGTCCTTTAAATTTCGACTACACAAGCTTCTAGTTTGAATGGCCCTTCAAATATACGGATTGCTCAATGTCCTAATGCAATAGATAGCGCAGTAAAGTTTTTTTTTTAATGTTTGTTACAATAGATAACTCACGTTAGGCGCTTTCACAAAATTTATGATGGTAGTTCGTGTGCATCGGGTCTTACTTCGACAACGCCAGCCCCTTATTAGCACTCCACCCCACTCGCCCCTTACCGTAAAACCATGAGGCTAATACATTTCAAGTAACGTCCTTCCTAAACCAATTTGCTTCCGGAAATCTTTCATCCGTGTTCCGCATTACGTCGCCGGGAATGAGCTCCAGTTGCTCGTGTTTCCTTGTCCGCAAATCGAGCTCTGATGAAAACCGATTGCATTATGCTGCTCGTCTTGCCGGCAGTCTGGTATTTAGCATCGTCCGGGGTCGCAAGTGTACCGCATTCTCCAGATCTTCCGCAGCAAATCGATTTGGAACATGAATGCCGCAGTCTCAATCATACCTGCAATTATCATGACAGCGATGCCAATTAGAATGATTCTAACTTCACTGAATAAAAACTTACCTTTCTCAGCATTTTCCTGCTACCCCGCATCAGAAGATTCCTCCGGCAATCACATTGATCCAGTACACTTCGTGGACGGCGATGGCTTCCGTTAAGACAGCTTGACACACTCCGGAGGATTCCCTTTACCGGTTCTAGTCTGGGTCCACTGGGAATACGGACGGGAACTCTGACGGGAACAAGTACAACCGCTACACTTCTTGTTTTTTTCTGAGACATGACACCAAAACATGCACGGTAAAAATAAATTCCCAAAATTTGATGACAAAAACACACGGAAAAAATAAAATGCGTATGGTAAAACATATGCAAAACAATACAATCTATTGTTACATAAAAATGTTATGTTTTGTATTGTAGATACAATTTGCAAATATATTTTTGACATTTGAAAAACAATACATTTTTATGTGGACGGTACTTTCTATTGTAAATCAATGGTATCAACAGAAAATCCAATGGTTCAATTTTATACGGGTCGTCAGGATTGGGAAACAGGGGAGCCAGATTTTCGATCTGGTTCAACTGTTTTTTACACTGACGGCTCAAAACAAGACAATTTGGTTGGGGCTGGTATTTTTGGCCCTGGTGTCAACGTTTCATTGCCACTGGGAAGGTGGCCTACTGTCTTCCAGGCTGAAGTCTATGCTATTTTGGAATGTGCCGACATATGTCTCAAAAGGCGCTATAGAAATGCTAATATTTGTATATGTTCGGATAGCAAAGCAACATTGAATGCTTTGAAGTCCAAAGTGTATACCTCGAAACTAGTCTTGGAATGCTCGAAGCTACTGCAGCAATTGTCCTGTCGCAATAAGGTTAATCTGTATTGGGTTCCTGGGCATCGCGGAATAGAAGGAAATGAAAAGGCTGATCAGTTGGCAAAACAAGGGTCATCCACTCTGTTGCGAATAGTTCCTATGTGTTAGGCTTTTAGTGGAACTGGCAACCCTGAAACAATAACGACGTGCGCTACAGTGGCTGCCTATTGATGAATTAGAACTATAGAGCAGTGCGTTGTCGTGCACCGCTGTTAGGAGATTGGCCGGAGAATTGATACTATAATGTAAAACAGTTTTGTATTATATGTTATTATTTATCTAATATCTTCAATTGTAATGGCTCGGCAGTCTTATTCAAGAATTAAGCGAACTACAATGTTCTCGCTCCGACGTTTCGGTCCAGGACCGAAACGTCGGAGCGAGAACATTGTAGTTCGCTTAATTCTTGAATAAGACTGCCGAGCCATTACAATTGAAGATACCAGGTGACATCCAGTCGAAAATACCGCCCAAATTATTTATCTAATAATGTTCAATAAATTGCAGTTATTGAAGCTGCTTGAAATAAAGTTGCTCTCAGTATGGTATCCTACCTCCAAACTGCCACACGTCCTAACAAACAACTTATCGATAGCAGCTCTTTTTTGACGCAGCTTCAATGCTGTAAATTTATTGCTTATTACTATCTAAATATGTACATAAATGGTTATCTTACATTGCAGTATCGGTTCCTATTTTCGAGTAGACAATACTCCTAACCGTCTTGCTTAACTCACTGTTAACCACTGCCGAAGCTCTTTAAAACAATCTACTTCTTCGGTCATACTACACATTTGATTCAGTGTTGCCAGTTCCACTAACGACTAGCGTATTGCAAACGTACGCAACATTCCCCCCCGTGGAACTGGTAACAAACTGAACTAATCAATAAACGGATGCAAATCAATTTGTGCTACACATTGAGAAGTTTTCTCCTAACAATAACCACCCGGATCGAAAGGCAATGGCACAGAATGATGAAAATCACATTGCTTTTGGAACGGCGATCCCACTCGTTTAGCTACCTGATCTGCATCATCGTATTTTGTACACACAGCTGAAGTGCTCTGGCTCAACCCCATGAAACGGCTGTCATCCACATACAACTGGATTGAAGCCAAAAATATGGTGCTGGACGTGGTGCTGATTTGAAAAGGCAGTTGCATAAGGCTGAAAACATAGTGATTTTTTCTGTTGGAGCAGGTGCGACATTTAAATTTAATTGACTTTAGTGTTGTTTTAAATGGGCTAAATGTGTTTTCATACTTGTGCGTCTTGTAAATTTAACAAAGAACACTGAACCCATTGAACAATATGTGGAAATGATCGTTTTTCGATCACGAATTTATCTTCGCACGACAAAGTTCGCTTCCGCACGTGGCTGATTGGTCAGCAGACTGAAATTTTGTAAACAAACTTGTGGCGCCCCACCAAAGGCGGTGGCTTCAAGAACTAACGCTTTCTTCAGGGGGTTGCTCTGGCTAGTAGAGATCTGAGACGAGACTCGCGAAGACGGTCTTCTTTTTCTCCACTTTGTTATTTTTTTCTTCTTCCTATCTGTGTTGACATTATGTTTTGGGCTGGTGGTTCAAACACGTACGTGACCGCATCAGCTCACATGCAGTGTGACTGAATCCCATTCACGCACAAAATCATGTTGAGGTGAAATTTTGCATCGCCAACAATCGCCAAGCAAAGTAATCATTGGAATATTTTGTTTTCAATGTATTGTTGACAGTACAGGAGAAGAAAATGCTGCTCGGAGTGAATTTTGGCTTCAGAATTTATCTCGGATAGCAATACTTTCCTCGTTTTAGGTAACGTAATCAAACGGGCTACAACTGACAGCTCAGTTGGGCTGCACTTGCCCAGTACGGAGGGTTAGCCTAACATTAGCCTAATGTGAGACTAACTGGCCAGCATGTTAGGCTAACTTTTTGTCTCACTTTTGGCTAATGTTAGTCTAAAATTAGACAGATATGACACACTTTTGTTAGACATGTTGCAAATTCGAAACATGTTGTTAGTCTAACATTAGACTAACGTTAGACATGTTTTACTATGGGCTGTTAGACAAATGTTATGCATAGATTTTATGCTGCTTGTTTTCATTCCAGCTGTCATTCGAGCAAGAAGTGTGATTGTAGTAGTGAACTTTTGTCGACGTTCACTACTACAACCGTACTCTTGCCTCGAATGAAAGCTGGACGAAACATGTTTGATAAAAAAAAACTCGGAGCCCGTTTTAATTATAATTTTAATTTTAATTTTAATTTTCATTTCAATTTTAATTTTAATTTTAATTTTAATTTTAATTTTATTTTAATTTTAATTTTAATTTTAATTTGAATTTGAATTTTAATTTCAATTTTAATTTTAATTTTAATTTTAATTTTAATTTTAATTTTAATTTTAATTTTAATTTTAATTTTAATTTTAATTTTAATTTTAATTTTAATTTTAATTTTAATTTTAATTTTAATTTTAATTTCAATTTTAATTTTAATTTTAATTTTAATTTTAATTTTAATTTTAATTTTAATTTTAATTTTAATTTTAATTTTAATTTTAATTTTAATTTTAATTTTAATTTTAATTTTAATTTTAATTTTAATTTTAATTTTAATTTTAATTTTAATTTTAATTTTAATTTTAATTTTAATTTTAATTTTAATTTTAATTTTAATTTTAATTTTAATTTTAATTTTAATTTTAATTTTAATTTTAATTTTAATTTTAATTTTAATTTTAATTTTAATTTTAATTTTAATTTTAATTTTAATTTTAATTTTAATTTTAATTTTAATTTTAATTTTAATTTTAATTTTAATTTTAATTTTAATTTTAATTTTAATTTTAATTTTAATTTTAATTTTAATTTTAATTTTAATTTTAATTTTAATTTTAATTTTAATTTTAATTTTAATTTTAATTTTAATTTTAATTTTAATTTTAATTTTAATTTTAATTTTAATTTTAATTTTAATTTTAATTTTAATTTTAATTTTAATTTTAATTTTAATTTTAATTTTAATTTTAATTTTAATTTTAATTTTAATTTTAATTTTAATTTTAATTTTAATTTTAATTTTAATTTTAATTTTAATTTTAATTTTAATTTTAATTTTAATTTTAATTTTAATTTTAATTTTAATTTTAATTTTAATTTTAATTTTAATTTTAATTTTAATTTTAATTTTAATTTTAATTTTAATTTTAATTTTAATTTTAATTTTAATTTTAATTTTAATTTTAATTTTAATTTTAATTTTAATTTTAATTTTAATTTTAATTTTAATTTTAATTTTAATTTTAATTTTAATTTTAATTTTAATTTTAATTTTAATTTTAATTTTAATTTTAATTTTAATTTTAATTTTAATTTTAATTTTAATTTTAATTTTAATTTTAATTTTAATTTTAATTTTAATTTTAATTTTAATTTTAATTTTAATTTTAATTTTAATTTTAATTTTAATTTTAATTTTAATTTTAATTTTAATTTTAATTTTAATTTTAATTTTAATTTTAATTTTAATTTTAATTTTAATTTTAATTTTAATTTTAATTTTAATTTTAATTTTAATTTTAATTTTAATTTTAATTTTAATTTTAATTTTAATTTTAATTTTAATTTTAATTTTAATTTTAATTTTAATTTTAATTTTAATTTTAATTTTAATTTTAATTTTAATTTTAATTTTAATTTTAATTTTAATTTTAATTTTAATTTTAATTTTAATTTTAATTTTAATTTTAATTTTAATTTTAATTTTAATTTTAATTTTAATTTTAATTTTAATTTTAATTTTAATTTTAATTTTAATTTTAATTTTAATTTTAATTTTAATTTTAATTTTAATTTTAATTTTAATTTTAATTTTAATTTTAATTTTAATTTTAATTTTAATTTTAATTTTAATTTTAATTTTAATTTTAATTTTAATTTTAATTTTAATTTTAATTTTAATTTTAATTTTAATTTTAATTTTAATTTTAATTTTAATTTTAATTTTAATTTTAATTTTAATTTTAATTTTAATTTTAATTTTAATTTTAATTTTAATTTTAATTTTAATTTTAATTTTAATTTTAATTTTAATTTTAATTTTAATTTTAATTTTAATTTTAATTTTAATTTTAATTTTAATTTTAATTTTAATTTTGATTTTAATTTTAATTTTAATTTTAATTTTAATTTTAATTTTAATTTTAATTTTAATTTTAATTTTAATTTTAATTTTAATTTTTTTGATTAAAATTAAATTAAAATTAAATTAAAATTAAATTAAAATTAAATTAAAATTAAATTAAAATTAAATTAAAATTAAATTAAAATTAAATTAAAATTAAATTAAAATTAAATTAAAATTAAATTAAAATTAAATTAAAATTAAATTAAAATTAAATTAAAATTAAATTAAAATTAAATTAAAATTAAATTAAAATTAAATTAAAATTAAATTAAAATTAAATTAAAATTAAATTAAAATAAATTAAAATTAAATTAAAATTAAATTAAAATTAAATTAAAATTAAATTAAAATTAAATTACAAATTAAATTAAAATTAAATTAAAATTAAATTAAAATTAAATTAAAATTAAATTAAAATTAAATTAAAATTAAATTAAAATTAAATTAAAATTAAATTAAAATTAAATTAAAATTAAATTAAAATTAAATTAAAATTAAATTAAAATTAAATTAAAATTAAATTAAAATTAAATTAAAATTAAATTAAAATTAAATTAAAATTAAATTAAAATTAAATTAAAATTAAATTAAAATTAAATTAAAATTAAATTAAAATTAAATTAAAATTAAATTAAAATTAAATTAAAATTAAATTAAAATTAAATTAAAATTAAATTAAAATTAAATTAAAATTAAATTAAAATTAAATTAAAACTAAATTAAAATTAAATTAAAATTAAATTAAAATTAAATTAAAATTAAATTAAAATTAAATTAAAATTAAATTAAAATTAAATTAAAATTAAATTAAAATTAAATTAAAATTAAATTAAAATTAAATTAAAATTAAATTAAAATTAAATTAAAATTAAATTAAAATTAAATTAAAATTAAATTAAAATTAAATTAAAATTAAATTAAAATTAAATTAAAATTAAATTAAAATTAAATTAAAATTAAATTAAAATTAAATTAAAATTAAATTAAAATTAAATTAAAATTAAATTAAAATTAAATTAAAATTAAATTAAAATTAAATTAAAATTAAATTAAAATTAAATTAAAATTAAATTAAAATTAAAATTAAATTAAAATTAAATTAAAATTAAATTAAAATTAAATTAAAATTAAATTAAAATTAAATTAAAATTAAATTAAAATTAAATTAAAATTAAATTAAAATTAAATTAAAATTAAATTAAAATTAAATTAAAATTAAATTAAAATTAAATTAAAATTAAATTAAAATTAAATTAAAATTAAATTAAAATTAAATTAAAATTAAATTAAAATTAAATTAAAATTAAATTAAAATTAAATTAAAATTAAATTAAAATTAAATTAAAATTAAATTAAAATTAAATTAAAATTAAATTAAAATTAAATTAAAATTAAATTAAAATTAAATTAAAATTAAATTAAAATTAAATTAAAATTAAATTAAAATTAAATTAAAATTAAATTAAAATTAAATTAAAATTAAATTAAAATTAAATTAAAATTAAATTAAAATTAAATTAAAATTAAATTAAAATTAAATTAAAATTAAATTGAAATTAAATTAAAATTAAATTAAAATTAAATTAAAATTGATTGAAATTGATTGATTGATTTGGCTCTATGTAAGAGACCTTCAGCCCTTGGCTTTGAAATTGAATTAAAATCAAGTGACTCACCGACACGATGAGGCCAAACTCGGACGGAACGGAACTGTTTTGGTGATGACTGGTTCCGGCGACAATACGACGAGAACGAACAAGACTTATTGGCCAGCAGCAGCGACGAGACACTAACGGGTTGGACGACGGAACGACTGGAATGGTTCCTACGGGTTTAAACTAATTGAGACGGATTTTTTTATTTCATTTTCTCGACCGACGAACGCGATTTTCAAGCTGCCGCAACTAACAAAGTTTTTTTCCACTGCCATTTGCTCAACTGACAATGATGCGCGAAAAAATCGAACATTCAGCATAAATTCGGGGTTATGATTTATGCTCTCCAGCAATTTTCGATGAGCAACATAACTAACAAATGCCTAACAGTGTCGAACGCCTAACTTCCTCCGTGCTGGGTGACGTTGCTTTTTTTCCTCTTCGCGAGTCTCGTCTCAGGTAGAGATAGACTCTTTCTCATGGATAGTTGTGCGCTTCAATTCACTCTCACTTACAATGGGTATTGTCCTTATCTTCTCCTGCTCTAATAGCTTGCATGTCGATAATGCCTGCGCTCGGGTGCCCGCAAATAGATTCGAATTTTTAGAATCAGCTGTTGATGCTATTTTGATGATTACTTCGTTCGTTTCACACGATGTTGACTCGGGATCATCGGCTCTGTGGATGCTAGTCGAGACGGAAGATTGTTTTGGTACGGGCTTTGTTGGCGGAGATTGTTTGGAAGAATCTGCTATAATTTGAAATGGTGGTTTGGACGTCTCAGGTTTGGACCTGGTACAGTCATTTGGCGGCTGAGTTTTGTCGCTTTCTGGAATCGGTTTCTCTACCGTGTCTCCGCGGATCTTACACCCATTGTTTTGCCGCAGTACTGCATTTTTCTTGGCCCTGTATTCCATTTCAATTTTTAACGCAGCTTTCTCATACTCTTCATTAATTTTCGCCAACTGTTGCTCGTAGTATTCCTCCATGCATTTTACCCTTTCTTCGTGTTGTTTCCGCCACAGCTTGTCCTGCTCTTCCAGCAGCGAAAGCTCTCTCATTATATTCTCCATGGCGGGATGATTTTGGTGGATGAGTTGCAATCATTGAAGTTTGTTAGGGATATTGTCGCCTCCGGAACTAAAACAACTTATCGATAGCAGCTCTTTTTTGACGCAGCTTCAATGCTGTAAATTTATTGCTTATTACTATCTAAATATGTACATAAATGGTTATCTTACATTGCAGTATCGGTTCCTATTTTCGAGTTGACAATACTCCTAACCGTCTTGCTTAACTCACTGTTAACGTGGAACAATTCGTCATTGAAATAATCGTCATCATCAAAATTTTAAAAGCAGTTTTCTCGTTCAAAACTAAAGATTTTGCAACGAAAATATATTCACTGTATTCCTCATGAGGATAGCAATACAGTGAATACATTTCCATAATCATTTATTTGATTTACTGCGAAAAAACTGCTTTTCGATTTCGGAAAAATGATGACGAATGCTTGAACCTTAACCACTGCCGAAGCTCTTTAAAACAATCTACTTCTTCGGTCATACTACACATTTGATTCAGTGTTGCCAGTTCCCCTAACGACTAGCGTATTGCAAACGTACGCAACACACTCAATTAATAGGACCGGAGTCATTTTTTGGATTGGCTCCAAGTGCCTTAAAAATGAAATTCAAGATTTTAGAAGAATTTAAAATTAAGCGTAACTGGATGAACATAACTGATTCTCGTCAATCTAAGCGATTCATCACACCAGACGCCATTAACACACTAAGGCTAATAGACCTGAACAAAAATGACCTAAGTACTTACACTGGACTAATAACTGGCCACTGCCCTTGCAAATACTATCTGAAATTGATTGGTAAATTGCAAGAAGATAAATGTCGATTTTGTAAATTAGAGACTGAAACGTCTGAGCATTTATTGTGCGAGTGTGTTGCACTTTATCACAAGCGCTGCAGATTTCTGGAAAGGGGCCTAATGGGGCCTCAGGAAATTAGGGCTTCTCATCCCAAACATGTACTAAGTTTCATACGAAATGCGGTACCTGATTGGGACAAACGCCATTTGCTGTGAGGATAGTCACTCCTGATAGTGTCGGTTCTTTTCAGTACGGCAATAAAAATATGAAGAGGATGACGCCACAATAGATCAAATTAATGGTCGCAGTGGCATTATGTCCCCAACAAGGAAAAAAAACTTTTTTGTTTATTGATGGATTAGCTCAAATTTTGCATACGATTATCGTGTTCTTGTCCGGTTAGTCCCGTGATACTTTAACCGATGGTTCATCATCCGGAGTGATTTTCGTAGTCCTCAGGACTGGGTGCTGCAGGTTTCGTGAACAGTAGTGCTTTTGGTGCCGGGTTCGGTTCGGTCAGTTTTCTGTATCGTGATTGAAAGCAGCCAGCCCATAGAGAAAAAGAAGTGTATTTTCACCGCTCGCCGTTGGTGAACCGTTTGGTGCTGTGCCACCCGGACATTACCTTCCATCGAAGGATTTCGTGGGTTTTCTAGTATGAAGTGATGATGTGATTCGTAGACTTTTGTGTTGGGTCAAATATGAAATCACGAGTGGTGTTTTTGGAAATTTGGACGGTTCATTCCGTCCATTCCTCAAGCGGATTCACGGATGAATTAACAAAATTCGGTGAGAACGTTTCATGCTTTATTTTTCATTTAAACATTTATTCAAACCACTACATACCTAATTTCATATTTGTATCTCAATCTCGGAGCGTTTGGTACGGTATGTCCACGCATCCTTCCTCCCCTGTAGATTCGAGAAGTGATTTGATTTAAAATACAATTTAATATTCATTTAAATCGAATCATTTCAAAGAATCATCTTTGCGGTAAACACTGCGCAGTAGGCCTGGCCGCTTTGATGCTTGTGTCATCCCGGATAAAAACTAACCATAGGGTGTTTGGTGAAAACCATTCCTGCACCATACAGTGTACCAGCTACAATAATGTATATTGTAATGAAAGGGTTCACTAAAAGCTTCGCACATTGTAGCTACTATACATTTACATTCGATTTTTATGTAACAATATATTATACTGTTTTTCTTACGTTTGAACCATTCACTTTTCCGAAACATTATTTTTCCGTGCATTAATAATTATTTATTCAGTTTTAGATTTTTTCCATGCTTTGTTTTGTTGATGTTTGTGACTTTTTTGATGCAAAGGAAACGAAAGAAAAAAGTGAATAAGTTGAAACATCAATTTAAAAGTAAAAAGAAAATCGCGTTAAGTACTGTTCCTTTGAATTCCACTAAGAATCAAAGGAACAGTACTTAACGCGATTTTCTTTTTACTTACGGATATTCCCCTAACAAGCCCAGGTTAATCATCATCATTAATTTAAAGTCAATAAAATGTTTAAATAAGTAGTAAACCAGATCTCTTAAGAACTGCAGATCCAAGAGATATGGTGGACTAGGTATGTAGAGTGCGATGAGAGGAATACGATTGACGTACTTTAACGTAGAGCCACAGTCTGTGGCTGTGTCTGTGGTAGAACCATCTTTAACATATGGACTGGACTGAATACTGAAAGAAATTCTAATATAGGTTCGTCTGAGGGTTCGCTTTTTAACCTATCTTATACTTGAATCGAACTTGACAGTTTTCTCATGAGTTGTTATGTATTTCCCCGTGTATTTCAAACTTTAGTCAAACTGGAGCCTCAATATTGCAATAACGGTTAAGCACGCTGTAATGTTACTTATGTACCTCGTCACCCACTTCACCCCACATTAGTGGTCTAATAATACTTAGCGGTATCGGCATAGTTCCATCATGCCGCTCAAAGTGATGCCACAAATAATGCTTAGTTTGCGAAACCCAGTTACCTGGCTGGTGGGGCATGGGAGCCTAAGCTTCAACTGTTAATGCAATCAGAGTCTACTCAGACCTCGACTCAGACTTAGACGTGGGCGATCCAATATGAAGGGTTATCCAAAACGCTCTGGAGAATTCCCAAAGCGCATTATCATAATGCTAGTAAGCCTAAGATGCCATTAACAGGAGGAAAATGACAAGATAATATAACCATTTCAAAACCATTTAATTAAATGTATAACCATTAGTGAAACTACAATTGAAAACAATATATTTACGGTACATTTTATTGTTTGAAACCATATGTGTACCATACAATGTACGGTTTATTAAAACCCACGTATCAGTATTTATAACAATTCATTTACAATATAATGTATGGTTTTGCAAAAAAATATATATGGAGAAAAATATTTTTTTATATTGTTACGATACTTAACCACCCGTATAGTATATTGTAAAAATCTTATTTACAATTTACTGTATTGGGTTCTACATTACATTTTATTGTTTTTGTATTTTTATTTTTACAGTGGTGTTTATTGTAAAAATATGGTTTTAAATAGTACTGTTACAATACAACGTTCGGTTTTTCTACTGTATTTTTTATTCGGGATATCTTCGATATGCTGCAATCATCAATAGAAGAATAATCTGGCGTAATCTAACCTGATTATTTTCCAGGATGCTTTCTTGTACTGGCTGCGCATGTGTTAGATTAGATTAGATTAGATTATTGATGGATTAGCTCAAACTTTGCATACATCCTACATACCTGTTGGGATCCCAGGTGAACCATCCCAGTTTATAATCTTCTCGGATTATGGCACACGAAAACACATCTCTTTAC
>NC_085138.1:223009925-223116411 GCF_035046485.1 Aedes albopictus
GTACATCTAGAATAGGGGGCTGTCCATAAACCACGTGGTCATTTTTTGGGACTTCTCAACGCCCCCCCCCCCCCCCCGCGTGGTCATTAGTCCATACAATTTTTTTTTTCGTCCATACAAAATGGTCATTGGCCGAACCCCCCCCCCCCCCCCCCCTCATGACCACGTGGTTTATGGACAGCCCCTAGATGATAGATTCCAACCAGGGCGCGTGTTTGTAAATTAGACAAACATTGTTTCCTCTCCTTAACAAAGAGCTTATAGTCAACAGTTCATAGGGTAAAATGGCACATAAAGAAATACCAAAATAGAATGACGTGAACAAAAATTTTTTTTTTTTTTTTTTTTTTTTTTTTTTTTTTTTTTTTTTTTATCTGTATTAACGAGATTTTTAGCCCTTCATCTCGGGACCACGCTTTACTTCCCTTCCGAAGGAAGAACTCACATTTTGCGAGTTTGTCGGGAGTGGGATTCGATCCCAGGTCCTCAGCGTGATAGTCAAGTGTTCTAACCATCACACCAGGTCCGCTCCACAACAAAAATTTGATGTTTCATACTATTGTAGTCAGAACTTACCAAACACATATATCTTTTGTTTTTGTTTTATTATTATTGCAAGTAAAAATTAGCTTACATCAAATTTAGTTATTTTGACGTAAACTACGTCTATGGGGAAGGTACGGTACTGTACCACGGCACCGGGTGTAAAATGAAAATCTAAATTTTGCGACCGTCACGAAATTATGAAAGATTTTGCACGCTAATAACTCAGCCATTTATTGACCGATTTTTAAAATTTTGCCATCAAACAATTGCAAAACTATGTCGCTTTCATGTCAAATAGAGAAAACTATTGATTTTCAACAGCAAACTATTGAAAATTGCGGAAAAGTGAACCTCTGTTTTAATTTTATCCAGCCAATCAGGAGCGAGCACATTTTTTGGGTTTTCTCGCTTGGTATATAAGTTATTGTCTTCTTCTCATCTTCCATCATTCTTCCGCGACACCTCGAGGGGAACGCATCGGAGGACTGCTAGCCAGTTTCTCCGCTTGCTTCTCCCTTCAGTATGCTTTGGCTAGCCAAGCGTGGTGGTCGTCGGCTGTTACCACTTGCTTTACCAGTCGTCGTCGCGTCGCCGTGCGCGGTACCAGTGGGGCCGCCAACCAGACCGGATCAGCTCTGCGAAAATTTTCTTCATTCTGGCTTCATCGGACGTCCGGGCAGCGCAAGCCAACATTGGAATTAACACAATTATGGAACGCGCTTGCAGTAATACTGCAAGTAAATTAAAACAGCCCTTGAAAGGGCTACGAAAATGTCCCACGGGAGTGAACCGAATAATTTTCTCAGGAGGAAAGCCTCCTTCAGTATGATCTGCCTAGGCGTGCGCGGTGGTCGTCGGCTGATGCTAGTCGTCATGGCAACGCCGTGCGCGGTACCAGTGGGGCCGCCAGCCGGTTCACACCGGATCGGATCTCTGCTAAAATTTTCTTCATCGGGCGTCCGGGCAGCACAAGCCAACATCGGAATTAACATAATCATGAAACGCGCTTGCAGTAATACTGCAAGTAAATTAAAACAGCCATTGTAAAGGCTACGAAAATGTTCCACGGGAGTGAACCAAATAATTTTCTCATGAGGAAAGCCCGGGACACATAAGTGTCAATCACTATGAGCGCTGTGTGAAAATTGAACTGCGCTTTGTCGCAACAATGAGATATTCAATTCAAAATTTAATGTGCGAAAACTGTGCTAGTTGTTTGGCAATTGGAAAACATTTTCTTCAACTCAGATGATGAAGAAATTTTCATCTTGATGAAAATGTATTACTCAGTGTTGCCATATTTCAATGTGTGTAGATCTTCGCAAAATTCTTAAATGTTCTTTACAATTTTGCCGAAAAATTTGCATGATTCATAGAAATTATTTGTTAAACATAAACATTACAATTGTGCTGATCGATTTGCAAAAGTTCAATGAGATAATTATAATTCCAAAGCAATTGGTATGCATTGTGCAAAAATCTGTATGGCATCACTAATTTTCACCCCTCTTTCATCTAACCAATCACGTGCGAGAGGGGAATTCGAACTTCTTTGCCATACAGCCGTCTAGTATATAAGTTATTGTCTTCTTCTCATCTTCCATCATTCTTTCGTGATACCTCGAAGGGAACGCATCGGAGGACAGCTAGCTAGTTTCTCCGTTTGCTTTTCCCTTCAGTATGCTTTGGCAAGCCAAGCGCGGTGGTTGTTCGGTCGGTGGTTGCGCTCTCGTGTGTTCACTTTCGCATCGTCGTCGTGCGCGGTGCTACTGGCGCCACCACCAACCGGTTCACACTGGTGCACGGCAAAACTGACACGACACGGCAGCAGCGAGGGCTTGCTGCCCGACGTTTAGCACAGCATCGTCACGCAAAATAAACGCTGCCGTTCTGGATTTGGTTATCAAAACTACCGGATTTCACCTTATGTACGCAATAATTGAATAATTATTGTTCAACATATAGATTTAAACAGCCCTTCTAAGGGCTTCGAAAATGTTTTCCACAAAAGAGAACCGAATAATTTTCCAAGAAAGACGCCGGGTCACACAAACTTCTTCTTATCTTTCATCATTCTTTCACACCTCGAGGGGAACGCATCGGAAGACTTCTCCGCTTGCTTCTCCCTTCAGTATGCTTTCGCTAGCCGGGCGCGGTGGTCGTTGGCTGTTGCTAGTCGTCTTCGCATCGCTGTACGCTGTACCAGTGGGGCTGCTAACCAGTTCACACCGGATCAGATCTCTGGTGCGGCATCGGGCGTCCTGTCGTCCGGGTAGCTTTGCAGAAGCCAATAAAATTACACCGCTGAATCGCGCTTGTAGTAAAACAGCCCTTGTAAGGGCTACGAAAACGTCCCACAGGAGTGAAAGAATAATTTTCTTAGGGCGAAATCCCGGGACACAAGTGTCAATCACTGTGAGCGCTGTGTGAAAATTGAATAGCGCTCCGTCGCAACCATGAGATATTCAATACAAATTTGTTTAAACTGTGCTAGTTGATTGGCAATTTCGAAAACATTTTCTTCTTTTCAGATGATGAAGAAAATTTCATTTTGATGAAATGTATTACTTAGTGTTGCCATATTTCAATGTGTGTAAGTTTTCGCAATATAAGTCTTTACAATTTTGCCTAAACATTTGCATGATTTATCGAAATTATTCAAATATTCAATGAGATAATTATTCGAAAGCATTTGGTGTTTTGTCGTATAGAAGCTCAATTTTCTGTAAAATTGGTTCGAACAGTTCTTTAGAGGGCCAACAATTTTCTAAAAGAGGATACGGTGAATTTTCCGAGAAAGTTGCTACCGCCAAGAATTTGAAACCAACTACATCAAAAGCATTCTGTGGAAATCAAACCGCATCTTGTCGCAGAAAAGCAACATTTCTCTAGTGCGCCTTTTGCACTATTGCATTCCTTTTCACCATAACAAGTGTTTGAAAATTGAGACTATCAAACCAATTATTCTTACAAAGCCTATCATTGTCGCTGTTCTGACATTTGCTGGCAGAACAACGAAATTATTGATGACACATGCAATATTTTCAACAAATTCTTGTTCAAACAGCCCTTTTGAGAGCAGTTTTAAGAAAGAGTAAACAGTAGATTTTCTGACAAAGTGACGCTGGCCACATAAGTGTCAAATCCGCCGAATTTCGAAAACTACTCCTAAACTAAATGCAACAGCTTGTCTTATCATCTGGTCGTGTCACCGAATCTGGCGAGTACGCTTTCTTCTTGTGTGTACAGTGTATAGCTATAAAGGAATTTCTTCAGGCTTTGCTTATGTTTCAAACTTTGTTATAAATATTTCCAACACAAATCCCCAGAATCCACCAGAATCTTGCAGAATTTACTTTGTTAAAATTAACGATTTTCAAAACTATGAGCCACTACAAATTCTAATATTGATTCAAAGAAATTGCATAGTAGTCCTATGTCGTTCATAACAAACTGCTTTACGTAGTTTACGTCATGCGGTTGTGTCTTGCACACACCCCTCTGATTTTTTTTTTCAATATTTACCGCTTAACATAATTTACTGCTCTGTTGTCTACTTACTAGGATACTACGCCACGGTGTGTTAAAACAGGATTATTATCGCACTTTCATGAACCTAAAATATTTTTTCGTTATAAGTTAGCCTCAGCTGTATATATTAAGATTCTGGAGGTTAAAAAATCTTTCATCGAGGAAAATTAAAATAAATTTGATTTTAGTAGTTTACCACTTTTCTCATATAATGTGTTATAACGGAAGTCTGATGAACCTAAACTCCGCTAGAAAAAGTCCCCTTTCTAATAATAAATTTGAAATCATTTAGAAAAAAACGAATGCAAAAGTCTTTACAACGAGTTCAAATTTGTTTGGCGTTCGTTTCATGTGTCCAGCCCATTACAGTCTGCCGAAAGTCATTAATCATAAAAGCCTACATTTCTTCAATTTGTCTGGCACATAGATATTGTAATGGAGGTAAACAAATACTTCCCATTAGTGCGACTCATACATTTGAGGAAGCACCATACACCTGTGACTCATACCATTTGCAGCACATACTCTTTATGTGCTGATTAGCCTGAAATGGCGGGTATTAGTTGCACATACTTTGCATGCCAAACCATGTAACGATACACGATTGCGAAATCATTCAACAAATATGGTGACTTAATCACGCGTGTTTTTAACATTCATGTTACTGTAAATTAAGTTGTTTTGAGCTAGTTTAGCAGAAATACTGCTAGTGCTTTGAATATAATTAGAACTTTTATATATATTGTGCTCTGATTTTGAAGGGCTCAATGTTTTACTAACAAGTGATAATTATTCATTCTATGATTATTTTTGTTCGCGTGTTGGACATATAGGGACGATTTCTTCATCCTGGCTTAGGCGTTAAACCAGGTTTAACTATATGGGTAAGCCTGGTTTACTGATTGATCTGAGGTGAAGAAATCAGCCCTTAGAGAATAGCTTTTAATTTAAATCTTTCGACACACGTCCTTGATACACGTCCTTGTTTATGCTGAGAACAAATTTAACTAAACTTACAGATAAAATAAAAATATAAGATGTAGAACAATATTGAGAAGACATCAATGTTCTGGAAATATCATAAAATATTAAAAAAACAACATCAGTGATGTGTAAAGTGAGGCAAAATTGACGTAATTTGAGTTTTCAATACAAATTTTTAAGAACTTTTATTAGTTATTTTATGCTTCATTTCAGAATCATTAGATAGATTTTGATTGCTAAATAGTTAACTAAATAACACATAGAATATGGTTGGAAGGTATCGAGTGTACGGGTGACTTTTTAATTCAACTCTAATGGATAGTTTCCACTTTGTAAGTACAGTGCAGTGGTTTTTCAGTTTTATGACTAGTCGTTTTAATCACTATTCCTTTTTATGTCGTTTTTGTCACGCTCTGCAAGGACAAGTGACATTTCTCCCCATATCCAATCTGGTGTCAAACTCACTTTACAAAAATGAAGGAATTTTAATTTATGCAGTCATAACATTGAAACCTTTAAAACGCATGAAGTTTTTATCAAAACCAAAGTGTCTTATAAAATAAAACTGCAGATAACCCAGGCAAACATAGAAAAAAATCACTGCACGAGACTACTATTATTGAAATACATCAGATTACTTGAAAATTGATATGATTCCAATATATTTTAGCCTTATACTATAAGATGTCATTTGAATTGACATATGTATAATAAGCATGCGTTGCCTTCGGTAAGGTAAATTCTTAATAAAAACTTGTGAGGTTTTGAAAGAGATTTCAATACAATTTGTATAATTATCCTTGACCAAATAATTGTTTAATTAAAAAATGTTATTACATTCAAATTGCTTATCATGCCTAGATATTATCGCGTTAACCCGCTGTTTTTTCTTACCTTACCCGTTTCAACTTGCCCCGGTGTACCTTGTTTTAAACCAAATGTTTAATAATCATTTATGAATGCATTAACACAATATGACAACGCCAATCGTTTGTATTTTGTGTCAACTTTTTGTTACTTGAGACTCAACAGTCCACTTACCCCTAAAGGCATCGTTTTATAAGTTACAAGGAAATAGGCCTTTGAAAATTTTAAGATTTTATATGAACAAAAGTCTTCAAAAGATCAGAGGCAGAACTTTTACAAATCAGTAACGCACGCTCAGTATAGTCGATTAATAAATTTTGGCAAATATCCTAATGTGGATGTGGTTTGACATGCAAAGTATGTGCAAATAATACCCGCGATTTCAGGCAAAATAGCACATGAATAGTATGTGGCACGAGCCACAGGTGTATGGTGCTTGCTCAAATGTATGAGTTGCATTAATGGGAAGAATTTGTTTACCTCCATTACAAACATCTATGTGCCAGACAAATGGAAGGAATGTAGACTTTTATGATTTATGACTTTCGGCAGACTGTAGTGGGCTGGACACATGAAACGAATGTCAAACAAATTTGAACTCATTGTAAAAACATTTGCATTCGTTTCTCTCTAAATGGTTACAAATTTATTATTAGATAGAGGACTTTTTCTATGCGAAGTTTAGGTTCTACAGATTTGCGTAATACTATATCATATGTGTTGCGGGAACAAAGAGGGGGGATCTTCTCCGATGCCTAATGAGCAGGTCGCAATCACTGTAGGGCACGCGCTAGTACTCAGCTGCTGTGGCCGAACCAGTTGCGATCGTTCGGTTTGTCGATCCCCTGGGGCATCTGGTTGTTGTTTATCCAGAGACCTTCCTTTGTTGTCGTGTTGGATATGTTCCTTTACCGTGAGGGCTCTCTCAACGGCAAGCTGTCGTGTTGCGTTTAGTCGCATTGAAAGCTGTAGCAAATCGTATTTCTTCTGCCAATACTTCTTCTCTTGCTCCATAGCCCGCCTCTCCGCATCTCTTTCGCGCTGCTGAAGTGCGCGCTCTTCCTTTTGGAGCTGTAGTCGGAGGTGGGCAATCCGGATAGAATTTCTGTTGAATTCAACACTTTTTGGCGAGCAAGTGGTGATGGTACCATGTTGCTCGTTGAACGAATCGGGGCGCGAATCGACGCAGGCTCCCTCTAAGTGATATGCCGCGCGGGATTCCGTCGACTTGGCATTCATGATGTCGATAAATCTTAAAGTGTTACGGGAGTTGGGAAGGGAAAAGTATCCGATATCTTCGGAGCAGCTCGCAAACTCATTGATATGGTGCGAATCAGCTTTAAGCTGGAAGAATACGTTTTATTACATTTTAGATTTCACTTTACTTAAATTACTTACATTTATCGGTTTTAAACATATCTGTCCTCAGTCCCGTAATACCTCCGTATACATATCTGTGATAGTAATTTTAGGTTATATTTATATCAATTAGATTTAAGTGGAACTTACTGTGATAGCTAGTTGTAAATTCATAGATTTCATGTTAACTACACTAGTTCAACATTTTAGATATAGGATATATTAGAAAACGCATATAAAGCGCGTTTCTTAGGATTAACACAACTTCTTTAACTCCGATGCTGCTGATCGGTTGGAAAATTATTAGCAAAGTCACGACTACTCTCTCTCTCTCTCATTCAACCTGACTCCTCGCCTACTTTTGACATTTTGAAGATTGCGAGGATAGTTCCGCAGTGCTGCCAGCAACAATATGGGTAAAAAGGGAAAACTACTAAAATCGAATTTATTTTAATTTTCCCCGATGGAAGATTTTTTAACCTCCACAATCTTAATATATACAGCTGAGGCTAACTTATAACGAAAAAATATTTTAGGTTCATGAAAGTGCGATAATAATCCTGTTTCAACACACCGTGGCTACGTGAGTGTTTACAATTGACAGCTGCACTTTAGTACACTTAGTTTCTACAATTTTTTCTACGATATTGAACTGATTGTACTGGTCCCCGGCGAGATTCTAATAAACTGGATAGTTCACGCGAGACCATTAAGCAGTTTTGTACATCTTCCATCGTTGCTTTAATCAGTCTAGTCAGCTTCCCAGGAAAGCCGTTTTCTTTCATGATTCTCCATAGCTCTGCGCGGTCGATACTGTCGTATGCCGCTTTGAAGTCAATGAACAGATGATGCGTTGGGGCCTAATATACACTGCATTTTTGGAGGATTTGCCGTACGGTGAAGATCTGGTCCGTTGTCGACCGGCCGTCGATGATAGCTTCCTACGAACTCATTCGTTTTTGGTGACAGACGACGGAAGATGATCTGGGACAGCACTTTGTAGGCAGCATTCAAAATAGTGATCGCCCTGAAGTTCTCACATTTCAAATGGTCGCCTTTCTTGTGAATGGGGCAGATTACCCCTTCCTTCCACTCCTCTGGTAGCTGTTCGGTTTCCCAGATCCTGATTATCAGCCGATGCAGACAGGTGGCCAACTTTTCTGGGCCCATCTTGATGAGTTCAGCTGCGATACCATCTTTACCAGTTGCTTTGTTGTTTTTGAGCTGGTGAATGGCATCCTCAAGTTCCCTCAGTGTGGGAGTTGGTTCATTTCCGTCCTCCGCTGCACTGGCGTCGTCGTTCCCTCCGTTGCCGTGGGCTACCGTCCCTATGTTTTCCACGCCGTTCAGGTGCAAATCGAAGTGCTGTTTCCACCTTTCGATCACCTCACGTCCGTCCGTCAAGAGGCCTCCGTCTTTATCCCTGCATATTTCGGCTCGCGGCACGAAGCCGTTGCGGGATGCGTTGAACTTCTGATAGAACTTCCGTGTTTCTTGGGAACGGCACAGCAGTTCCATTTCTTCACACTCCGCTTCTTCCAGGCGGCGCTTTTACTCCCGAAAAAGGCGGGTCTGCTGTTTCCGCTTAGTTTTGTATCGTTCCACGTTCTGTCGAGTCCCTTGCTGCAGCATTACCGCCCTCGCTGCGTTCTTCTCCTCCAAAACCGTTCTGCACTCTTCGTCGAACCATTCGTTCCGTCGATTCCGTTTCACGTACCCGATGGTGCTCTTGGCTGCGTCGTTGATGGCTGCTTTCACTGTACTCCAGCAGTCCTCTAGAGGGGCCTCATCGAGCTCGTCCTCGTCTGGCAACGCAGGCTCGAGATTTTGCGCGTATGCTGAGGCGACATCTGGTTGTATCAGTCTATCTAAGTTGTACCGTGGCGGTCGCCGGTACCGCACATTGTTGATGACGGAGAGTTTTGGGCGCAGTTTGACCATCACCAGATAGTGGTCGGAGTCGTTGTTGGCGCCACGATAGGTCCTGACTTCGTTAAAGTCGGAGAAATCCTTGTCATCATCAGTACTTCCGGAGTGTGGGCTGTGCACGTTTATTATGCTGAAGTTGAATAATCGGCCCTTGATCCTCAACCAGCACATTCTTTCGTGGATCGGATACCAACCGATCACGCGCCTCTGCATGTCACCCATCACGATGAAAGCTGTTCCCAGTTCGCGTGTGCTGCCGCAGCTCTGGTAGATGATATGATTACCTCTAAAAGTGCGCACCATGGATCCTGTCCAACACACCTCCTGCAGCGCTACGATGCCGAACCCGCGGTCCTTCAGTAGATCGGCGAGTATGCGGGTGCTCCCAATTAAGTTGAGAAATCGGCAGTTCCACGTACCGAAAAATGGGGTAACTTTGATAGTTTTTCTGCGAATTTTCTCAATATTTTTCCATGTAACAGTATTTCTCCGAGTTTTATATTTTTAAAACAAGTCCTGGGGTATCAATTATCAATTGCAATTGAAAGATTCGATGATTTTAAATGTTTTGGTTGATTTTTAGTTTTCCATATGAGCGAGAATCAGATTTTCATTTTGGGGTAACTTTGATAGTGCCCTGAAAAACACATCAAATCTTAAAAAAAAACATCACAGAATGAAATCTTAGGAATATGAACATGATGAGAGAAGCCTTGTGAAATATATCAGAGAGATTTTGTTGTATCAAAACATTGATTTTTACTAAATTTTACATTTAAAAATGAGTTTGTGGAGTACTGAGTGAAAAACACAGTGAGTTTAGCTATCAGAAATCATTATCTTTGTAAAAATATATGTTTAACGGTACATCAACATATGATTACATGCTATTAATGGTGAGTTTTTGTTTTTTGAGTAGTTTTTTGATGTTTTATTAACAAATATTGAACAACACAGATTTTTCTACATGAAATTGCAAGGGCATTGCATACTTTTAGGCGTTTTCCGATGTATGGAGATTCATGTCACAATTTACAAAATTGCTTCCATTTCGTAAAAACACACTTTGTTAAGAGATTAGAGGCCAGATTTAAAACAGATTCTTGAGCTCGGCAGAAAAGAATGCTGATTTCAATCGGCAACTCAAGATTTTGCTGATATTTCAGCAAATAACTCGCTTTTGCCGAGATTGTCCAAAACGTTTTACCGAAATATCAGCAAGTTGCTTGAAAACTACGAAAACTGACAGTATTTTTGCTGAAGCTTTCGGCAAACACAGATTTTACTGAAATCAGCAAACGAGATTACCGAATTTCAGCAACACAACTGTCAGTTTTGCACCCTTCCAGAAAAAAAAAACAAAACCGTGTTACGTGGTGCAGAAGGTGCTACATGAATAATAAATTAAGTGAACTTTCAAACGAAGTGAAAATTTGTAAGAATGTAAGATCTTACTGTAAGTAACTTATTGCTATTGACTTTAATATCCTCAATCTATTTTAGGACCTATTTGCTGCTGTCCTTCGAGGAGCTGTTCGAGTTTCAGGTTCAGTGGAGGTTCAGTGTGTTTGCTTGTGGAAGAGAATGAAACCACCGATTGATTATTTTGAAAAACATTCCCTTGGAAAAAATGTAAAATATACGAGGATAAAACTTCTCTACTGTGTTTCTTTGTGAGCCAAAAATATTTTTTCTATTCTGAAAAATAAACAAAACAAAATGCCGAGATTCAGCAAATTTATTCGTACTGGAAACTTTGTTTGCCGTGATTTCAGCAAAAATATTTGCTGAGAATCTCGCCAAAATATAAACAGCTGTCAATTTTTGTGATTGCCGAGGTTCCCCGCAAATCTATTTTTTGCCGAGATGGTTGCCGAGCACTCGGCGGTGCCAATCTCGGCAATCAGTTTGCCGAGATTCGGCGAAAAAATCTTAGTGTGTACTATGATGAATCTATCAAGAATAAGAGTCCATTCGTTTAAAAAAAATAGTTGAAACGAAGTCGTATAGCAGATTGCTTGAAGGTGTTGACAAATGACAAAATTATCAACACTTTTAAATTTTTGGCCAGAAAGTTGTATATAAACTAGGTTTTAATGAAACTCTAACGTCTAAGATGAATTTTCATATGTATAGAATTGATCTACATTTGCCTTTTGCTTAACTGGTTGAAAGAATCATAGTTATAAGATAATCTATACAATGCCTGTCGCACTATCAAAGTTACCCCGTTTTACCATACAGAGTTTCCAATCGCAAGTCCTCTTTGTTCGCTAGGGTCATCGCCGTCCCAACTAACAATCACTCATTTAACAGGCACCATTACGACGAATTAATTCAGCATAATGTTGAATAACATTTGAATTATTTTCACGTACAACCTATGTTCGGGTTTTGTTCACACAAATTTGGAGAAGTTATAAAGCATCATGTTGTGCACCAACTTAACTTTTTGTTGATCAAAGGGTTTAACAAATGTACAAGAAAGTTGTTATTCAGCTTTGGCAAAAATGACTGAAAATAAATAAAATGCAAAAATGTTGAACCACTCACGAGAGTAATTATTTGCACTCATGTTGAGAACACCTATTATGAAATAAGAATTACATATAAAGTTACCTAAATCCGGATTAGAACTCGAGACCTGTCGATTACCAGCCGCATGCCTTCCTATCTGCGCCATCCTAGAGATGGTGAGATGCAGCACCCAAAGCAAAACATAATCTTCCCATGACTCAATAATGATCACTCCTGAACTTGTGTTCAGCAGTGGTGAATTAGCACAGCACGTGCTAATCAACTGAACAACGCCTTATACTTCAACAGCTGTTCAGCCCAAAACACGTGTTTTCCATTCTGATTTCGCTGTCAGTATTTTTATCGCACGGTGAGAAAACTTGTATCGAATGTGGCCAAAAAGTGTTGGTCCTTATTGAAGATATTGTTTCCAGACGAAGTAATTGCAATATGAATATGATTTTATTTTTATTATTAAATATCGATCTTTAAAAATGTATGACAATATGTGGTGCGTTATGGTCTTGGACGTGGTGCATTCACAGCATCTGTTCAGGTAATCTACTCATGCTCAGTCGAAGATCCGTCAAGCATTTTTATATTTATGCTTTTGTCATGGAATCCTGATATTATGTTCAATAAATAGTGCATAAGGATGTTTAGGGATACTTGAAATTTGTCGATTTCTGAATGATGTTTGATTATCTAGGTGACTGTGGGAATAATATTCAGCACTGAAATGTCAAATGCATCGATCCAAGCGTCTCGTACAATCGAACTGCTGCGGAAGATAACAAAATATAATAATCAAGGTACAAGATATCTTGTTACATACTAATAATAATAAATGCCTCATTTTACGTTGATTACGTCTCTTGGCACTCAATGTTAAACTACATAATTCTATTCTGTTTTATTTTATGTGAATCGTTTAAAATTTTGGTTCTTTAACCCTTCGCGCGCTATTGTAAAAAGTACAACACTACCAAAAATCGTTGCTCGTCGTATACAGCGTGAGCGCGGTCCAGTTTCGGTTGCTTGATGGCGCGCGTCCTGAAAGGTTAATAACTTGGTTATCTAAACAGTTTTAGCCATGATTTATCCCATAATCCGAGCAAAGTTCCGAGTCAAACTATGACGGGCTGAAGGCGTTTATTTGACAAGTGAAAAGCACATTGTTCAGGAGCATATGCTTATCGATACATCAGCTTAATAAGATGCAGACAAATGTTTTGTTTAACTCTTTTGTTAAAGAATCAATGCTTGTCGAATAAATTTCTTGTTAAACTTTTGAAAAGTGTTTTAATCTATCATTGTTGATACCGATGAGGAAAGTCGAACATTGACTATTTTCTCATTTGAAAAATCATTTAAACAGTTACGTGTTGAGCATAATTTTAGTTCAGCTATCATTACCATTATTAAGCAACAATTCAGCAAGCTTGCTTGTTTGTGACTTGCAATTGTTAGTTGGGGTTGGTCTTGGTTCGTATTATTCTGTTGCTGATTTTCCGTTACAATGGTTAATTCCGTTACAATGATAATTATTGCATAATTGATAAAAAATGAGCGGTGAATGATGACTTCACGGTATTTACAGTTTAAAAAAACTCAATCAATGAGACAAAAACCGAAATTCAGAGTTCCAAAATGGCTCATTCTGCATGCACATTGTCCAATGTCTACGTTATTCTGAATATTATCAACTAATGTATTACTGAATTTCCTTATCCCAGGGCTCCAGAATACATCGGCTGGTCTGATAGTACTTTCTGCCATCTATGACACTCCGAATTCTGACGATGCAAAATCTACAGTGTTGCAGACGCTGAACATCGATCCAGCCGTTTTGGCCATATTTCCAAATCAACGAATCTCTGTGGCGGAACCACTATCAATGAAGCTGTTGGTCGGCGGTGTGTCGAATCAAGATGAATCATTACAACAGCCATCTACTTCGCGACATGTAACGGAATCGATCAAAATTCAGGAAACTGCAGAAATCGCAGATCATATGTCGATGATGGAAACAGACGACCCTGTGGACGAAAACCAGTCTCCAAATACCAAAACCAAGCGACCAAGAGCTATTGAGATCCAGAAAAGTTCCAAGAAGTATGCTTCTTCCGACATGAAGTTTCGCTCTTTCGAAGTCAACTACAGCAAACTAAGTGACAATGTCCTGTCCAAGCTGGACAAATTGCAGGAGTTCAAGGCCACGAATCCCAATACTGCTATTCCAAGTGATCTGCGAATAACGAAGATGGACACGACAAGCCTGGTCAACACCATAGTTGATCAATTGAGAACCGTTGACACCGACATAAAGGCTAGTACCAAGGAAATGGTTGCGAAGCAGTTACTTCGCAAACTCCCGTGTCTCGAAAAAGTCGATGATAATGGGTACATAAACGGTATAAGCTACATCGAATTGGAGCATAAAATGATTATTTAACCATAATGCGTATTTGAATCGATTTCGAATCAGAGCAGCAATCTCCGTCTTCTAGCAAAGGTCGAAATGTGCGAGCTGGTACACTGAAATGTTATTGGGAAAACTGGAAGAAGGACTGTGAAAGTGAAACACTAGCAAAGCTTCGTCGCGACGAACCGATTTTGCTAACCGAGGAGTTTCTCAAATCATCCCAAGCGTATGTGAGACACAGACTAAACGACAGCAAAGATCTTCTTCAGCTATTGTCGGAGTATCGAGTGCTGAGACGTAGAGGGCTGCTGAAATACCATTTTGAACAGGCCAACGGGAGTATCAATTGACGAGATGCGCAAATATTATGACCTGAAAAGAGCGAAAATCGTTAACTTATTGGAACTAGCCTAAAGCCCCAGGTATTTCAATGTTGTCCTGGGACTAAACTAGCAGCAAGACACGGATGAAGCCAGAGTTCCGATGCATGCACAAATATCCGTTCTACCATTTTGTTTTTCTCAGAAATAGAATCGATTACCGTCAGTGGGGGTGTCATTGGGCCAAAACTGCATAGTCCATCCCTTTGTATGTCGTTGCAACAATACTTTAGCTCTAAATCAATGTTGAATTCGGTAGACACGTTCATTTGTATACTGTTTAGTATTGTTTAAAGTATAAATGCTTCAACTTCAATTTTGACCCTTCTAGGGAGTGACATTGGGCCAAACACTAAAATTCAATCCAAATAGTTCAATGTGAGAAAATATCGCTTGCAAATCAAAACTAGTTAATATATAGCTGCTTGCGCACAACCTATCAGTGCCTAGTCACTTTAAAATAACACCACAGACAAACTAACGTGAAAGTTTGACCTCATTCATTGTAAACGATCATTGATACATTACAATACATCCGCTATCCCCTGGATATAACTCCAACTAGCATTCTCAAAAGACAAAAAAAAAATTTCCTCATCATGTACCTATAAACTGATATGTGTGCATTTTTAATTTAGCATGAATCTTACATTTATTTCTAAAACAAACGCCGTTTTATGCATAAAATAATGTGAATACTCGCAGTTGCTTTAATTCACATTTGTAGGGTTCTCGTACTGACTGCATTGCTTTTATATGGCCCAAAGTCACCCCCAAAATGAGTTATTTGCACTACAGCTCGAATTAATAAGTTTTTCATGCAAATCAGCATACAAAACCAAGAAAACTTATATTACTTCTCAAAACAACTACCCAATATATCTAGAAAACAGCAGTTCATTACATGTCCGATGTTCAGCTGTTTTCTACTGGGCATTTTAAAACAACGATTTTGTGCAGTACGCTTAACCATGATATTCACATCACGTTTTCTTAATGGAAAATTAACCAAATGTGACATTTTTCTACAGCGGATGATCAACGCAAGTTAGATTTACCATATGGTACCAGCTTTTTGATAATCACTTTCACGCAAAAACGGCCTCGCTCAAAAATGTGTTCGGCCTGCACATTTTTAGTAAACATCCATGCCGCACATGACTGTGTTCGAAACACACATTTTTTTAAAATTGCTCGTACGCTCATATGAGCATGTATTTTGCAATAATTTCGACATGGCAACCTCACTGGGTTTATAAACCACCTTCAAATACCGAAAAATATTGATATTTTGCAAAAATGTGAGCGTGAGAGCAATTTAAAAAAATGTGTGTTTCCAACACAGTCCCTGTGCGGCATGGGCGCTACTCAAAAATGAGAGCTTTTATTTTAGAGAGTTAATAAATGTTAGTATTTTGAGCGAAACATCTTTCTTGATTTTTGGCCCAAAGTTACCCCCCAGGCCCAATGTCACCCCGACTGGCGGTATGTGTGATTAAGGGCGCAGTTTCGCTGGGATTTATTTAGCTGTGAAAACGGTACTTTTTCATCACATTCGATTTCTCGAACCTCTGAGGTAACAAAACGAGATCTGTACAGAAATCGATGCTCCATTGCCTCTAATTGACAATGGAGTAGTACGACATGCACTAAATACTAAGGATACGGGTGTTGCCACAAAAGATCTAAATACTGATCAGAGTGGCTCATCCGAACAGAAAAAAAATCCAAAGGCACGGATGATGTCATTTGCGCCATGCAGGATCTACTGTGCATAATTTTAAATATATCAAGCCAGCATCAAAATTCCTGGAGTTGATGCTGCAATACCTCTTGAAGATAATTCCATCATCCGGATCCAAATCAAACGCATATCGCGTGGGATATCAACAGCGAGTTGTTCAAAAAGTTATTGACCATTTGTCGAGCCCCGAATTCAACTAGACTATAGAATATAAGCACCTTTATAGTAGGTCCAAAACACTGTATTTAAAAAATCCGTTAAATATGTGGATGGCAGAAACCTAAAACTTTCTTGTAAAAAGTTTTGTGAATATTCGGAATAAGAGAAACTGATTAGATCATTAATACGCGTGATTCTTAGTGGAACAAAAGAATATGAAATATTGTAATGTTTGAGAAATCTAAATGAAATTGAATAATTTTTAATGTATTTAAGTACTAAAACTCAATAAAATGTTTAAAACTAACAACATACTAATTTTATTTCGTTGCATAGAAAACTCCATCCGCAATGCTGCGAATGTGAGTTCAGCCGATTTTAAATTGAATGAAAATACTTTTTCTCACATAATGCTGATTCCACATTTCCACCACAGCATTGCGTTTGAAACGTCATTTCTAGATGAACTTTTGAAAATGGCCTATCTGCTTTTTGTAAGCATACATGTTTCTGTTCTGTAAATAGATAGCTTGAAAACACTCTTTCTGATAAGGGTGTTGATGTGCGTGGGTGGATGCAGATGGGCCCTACAGAGACAAAAACATGTTTGTTTACTCAAAGCAGATAGGCCCTTTTCAAATGTTCGTCTAGATTTCAATTTTTTGTTGCCATTTGACAATTTTAAATGAAAATTACGCGCTATATGAAATTTGATTAAGGACTTGTAAATTTCATTCTCACAAAAAAAAAAATAATCATGTAAAATCATCCCACGCTTAAATTTCCGCCAACCATCGCATTCCCCGTATGTGCATTATTACTGGCGTAATTTTACATGAAAATTTTTATCTGTGTGGATCAGTGTCAGTAGCTCTCGGGGGAACTGAACAAGAAATTACAAGTGCCCGGGTTGGGAATAAAACCTGTGACCACTCTCTTATGAAGCGGAAGTGTGACTTATTTTTTTTTAATTTTTTAGTTTTCCGTTTTTCCTGGCTTTTGTGACAGTGTTTACACGAGATCCAAAATGCAGTGGAATTCAACAATTATTATCAGAAAAAAAATATTTAGTTTGTAAGTGTATGGCATGCAAACGTTAGTCTATCTGATGACCAAAACGAAATATTTTTTAGTGCATTATGTGACAATCTCCTCTGCAACTGTATATGACCATCGCTTACTTTCCCTCTGATTACTAGCTCTAATTTTCATTCCCCTACGATATCCATACTGGGCAGTACTGTGTGGCCCACTGAACTATTCTCATCACGTAGTCAATTTTCTCTAGTTTCTGTTTTGCTTATCTGGAAACTGCAAACGACGACGAGGGATTTTTTTCAACGCTTTTCCTTTAGCTTTCGCTTTGTCCTGATCAAACAGATGTCCAAGTCCAACAATGAATATTTCAAGAGAATAGAGGAAATGAAGATTACATCGTTTGTTTTCACCCTTTACAGGCACGTGGTTCTATAGAGCATGCTATATATTACCACAACTTGCGATAATACGATATCATTATTCCACTGGATTTTGGTATTGCTACAATTTGAAACTCGAGCAGAGTCGATGTTACATGAAGTGTATTTATTTCATTTATAACTCCACAAAAATTATGTAAACTATTCTATTTTTTTTGTGATTGCATCGGCATCTCTTCTAATCCTTTTGACTTGAAGCTTCGCTCATATTAGTGCTCAAACTATAGAATGTGAAGTCGGATTAGCCCCACGGTTATACACTCTCAGGGTCGGCGACAGTTTGCGTAAGAAATATTTTCTTTTTGTATCTGTATTAACGATTTAGCCCTGGGCTAGTTCATCTCGGGACCTACGCTTTACTTCACTTCCGAAGGAAGAACTCACATTTCGTGAGTATGTTGGGAGTGGGATTCGATCCCAGGTCCTCGGCGTGATAGTCACGTGTTTTAGCCATCACACCAGGTCCGCTCCACACCGCGTAAGGAATACTCACCCCGCCAACCTTTTTAAAGGTGGATTCAAATAGTTGGTAGTTGGTCAATTGGTCACTCGCGGCGCTCATATCGTTTTTGTTTTTGTTTGATGTTTGCTCACTACCACTTATTAGTGGTTGCTTGGCCAAGCACAGCTTGATTAGTATTGGTTGATTACGTTTTCGTGACGATGTTTTTAACTGAAACTCGTTCCAAGAGTTACGTCTGTTTCTCTGTGTACTTATTATTTGGCAAATTGTGTATGCAGGATGTGAGCGTCATTTTACACTGACTCCGACATCTAACCCGGCGTGTTTTCTGTTCTTTCGAGTTCTTTTCTAACCTAGATCTATCTTTAATAGCTATTTATGTAACGAGTTGCAAAAAGTAGATTTTTTCATTACGAGTCCTACATTTATCCAACGAGGCTTGTCATAATGAGCGTTATGCTACTATTTTTTTATTATGAAACTCATTTTAGTTGCATAATGTTCCAGTACGGAAAAGTTGGCCATTATGATACCGAAATGAGTTATATAGAATAGAAATTATGATACTGAATTGCATAAATTTTTTTGAAGTAAATCAGCAGTAATTTAAACGCAGATTGCGTTAAATAGATTTTAGTTCCAAGAAAGTTTTCGAAGTCAAATTATTTATTGTATTCAAAGTCTGTTCAACCATAATAATATGCAGTTCCATGCAGTGTAGTACAAAGCCGGCAATTTTCTGCATCGTAGGTACTACTGCTTCAAGTTTATGAAGCTCCAATTCATTATAGAAACGGCAGGGCATGAATGGCGCCGGGCCCGGCAACGAGGCTGATGGACTTCGAACGCGAACATTCATTTACCTTCTATGCATGTACAATTTGTTCTACCATACACTACACTAAGAGAACTCGGAAGTTTACGGTGGGTGGCGGCCTGTCGTGCAATCAAACTCGCGTAGACATTCAGACTAAACGTATACACGGTTCTGTTCTGGTGCAAAAGCGCCCGGTGCTGGGTATTTCTCTATGCTCGACTGGTACACTAGCTTGTATTCCTGACACTATTAACGTCAAAGATGGTTACACGAATAGAAAATCGACCGATTCAGACGTATTGGGAGCTTGCGATCACTGGCAGTTTGAAGGAGTTTATGAAAGGATGTTTGTTTCATTCACTTGGAAATATTTTGTTTTAGGAGTAATCCTGTTCTTTTTTTCTGCTATACGTTCCGACTGGAGCGAGTCCTGCCATTCTCAATTTGGCGTTCTCTGAGCACTTACACAGTTATTAATTGATGTGCTTTCTTTGTCATTAATTACGTAAAAGTTTATGTGGGGGAGGGGGAGTTGTCAAAAAATCATGAAAATTCCCTTACGTAATAAATAGACAGCCTCTCAGGCGCCGTCCACAAATTACGTAACGATCTAGGGGAAGGAGGGGAGTACGGCCGAGCGTTACGACCCATACAAAATTTTTCGGGTTTTAATACAAAAAAAAAAACGTTACGGAAGGGGGAGGGGGCGAAAATGTTGATTTCAGCGTTACGTAATAAATGGATGCTGCATATGCCCAGGAGGTCGATTTTTTTACCGACCAGAATAATATTCACTTTTGTCGTCTCCGGATTGGCGATCCAAACTATTATTTACGAGGTTAGCTTGAGACCGATCGTGTTGAAATAAAATTGTAATTGCTTAAATTTTATATTCAGATATTAATTTTTAAAACGAACTTTTATATTGTTATATTAATTCAATTAGACCATTTTGCTATTCCATAATAATGGATCAACTTACTTCCAATATCACCCCAACTCTGTTACCGCCTCTGAAATGAGCGTTAGCGTTGCATACATATAATAACGAGAATGGAGGCACATCAGCAGCATACCGGAAAGTGAATGGTGTGAAGAAAACGTGTTTTTAAATTAATAACAGAATTGAGGTGAGGAATCCTGCAACGTGCTGTCATGTTGTATTGATGTTTATAAATGTTTCCCATAAAGCGCACTGAAAATCTAAATCCAACTGGGTGGACTATAATTGATTCATGGAAACAAACATTGTGTTCGGTTGGCACGTCTATAAATGAAAAACGCTATTGATTTTTTTGTGTGTATGTTATTTTAGGAATACGATTCTTATCAAACATTCAAGCATGGGTATTGTTGATTGTGCAAGTAAGGTTCGCATTTTGGGGTTCCAGGGCTTACTTTTCCTTCATCTACCTTTTTAAACAATTTAAAAAGAAACTCTCCTAGATATCATTCCTAATAGTAACATTAGTGATACAACGTTCTTGAAGAGTTTTTCAACTTATGTCTAGTCTAGTCTAGTCTAGTCTACACATACACAGCCATCACTTGGAAGAATCCTGGAAAATGATAGAATCGACTACTTCTATCATTTTTCTTGTTATTATCAACTAGTTTATTTATGGACGCAGTAGCGCCCGTGGCTAGTGTTTTTTTTTTCAATATAAACGGTTCATGTGTTATTCACACTTGTAGATTTTAAATAAAAAACATTACATTTTTTTACGTTTTGAATAGTTTTTTTTTATTTGGTGAAGTAAATGCAGTAAATATACATCTGAAAAACTTCGTTGAAGTCACCGGACAGACAAACAGGACTATCTGTGTTATTTCCGGCAACTGCTGCATTGGGTTGTCTAAGAGTGACAGATTCTTTTCTGCATTAAAAAAAAAACAAAATTTTCAACATCTGTTGTCTGTGAATTTTTCATCAAATGCTGTGTCTGGTTTTCTAAGGTTATCACTGTTTTTTTTCTGCATCTGAAAAATCTGATAGTAAAAAAGAATTGAAGTGTCAAATATTAAAAAAAAAAACAAATTTTCAACGTCTGTTGTCTGTGATTTTTTCCTCAAATGCTGTGTCTGTTTGTCTAAGGTTGTCACTGGTTTTGTTTTCTGTATCTGTAGTGAAAAAGAATTGAAGTGTCAAATATTTAAAAAATCAAATTTTCAAACGTCTGTTGTCTGTGGTTTTTTTATCAAATGCCATGTCTGTATGTCTAAGGTTGTCACTGGTTTTGTTCTCTGCATCTGTAGTGAAAAAGAATTAAAATGCCAAAACTTAAAAAAAATCAAAATTTTCAACGTCTGTTGTCTGTGATTTTTTCCTCAAATGCTGTGTTTGGTTGTCTAAGGTTTTCACTGGTTTTGTTCTCTGCATCTGTAGTGAAAAAGAATTAAAATGCAAAAAATTAAAAATAAAACAAAATTTTCAAAGTCTGTTGTCTGTGATTTTTTCCTCAAATGCTGTGTCTGTTTGTCTAAGGTTGTTACTGGTTTTGTTCTCTGCATTTGCAGTGAAAAAGAGTTAAAATGCAAAAAATTAAAAATAAAAACAAAATTTTCAAAGTCTGATGTCTGTGATTTTTTCCTCAAATGCTGTGTCTGTTTGTCTAAGGTTGTCACTGGTTTTGTTCTCTGCATCTGATAGTAAAAAAGAATTGAAGTGTCAAAAATAAAAAAAAAAAACAAATTTTCAACGTCTGTTGTCTGTGATTTTTTCATCAAATGCTGTGTCTGTTTGTCTAAGGTTGTCACTGGTTTTGTTCTCTGCATCTGAAAAATGTGATAGTAAAAAAGAATTGAAGTGTCAAATATTTTATTTTTTGTGAGAATTTCCCCGCGTGCTGCGTCTGGTTGGCTAGTCACCGGACAGACAAACAGGGCTATTATATATATGATGCTTGCAGTGAATCAGTGATATATTACAAGCATTGAAGCGACCAGGCCTACTGTGCAGCGTCATCGAATATTAAATGAAAAACCATAGAACGGGGACATCTCTTACCAACCGCTCCGTATAGTAAGTGGTGAAGAAGGTCAGCAAAAACGTTGGGAGTGACGTGGCTAAGAAAGTTAATATCACTCCATCTAGGCTCCTCGTCCTGGGATGGGACATAGAATTTTCCCCTTATGCCCTGGCTCGGAAGCCTTTGAAGCCTGATAGTTTCACCTCTGCTGCCGCAACCTCGCTGGCCTCGAATACGTTTGTTATGCTCTGTTTCATCGCCGGGGTCATATTGACCCCTCCGGCTCCGAAGGGTTAAGCGCCATTGCTCGCTCCCTGAAACGAGATAAAACATTGTGATCCCTTCCCCGGTTTTAGGTACTAAGAAAATCAAATTGTAAGTGAATAAGCTGTGAAACGTGTAGGGGCCCCACACTTTCAGCATCAAGACATCTCATAGAAATTAGAATGATCTCACCAAATAAGCTAACGTCCGGTAACCTTTTTTCTTACAGCGTGAAACAAGCTGTACTGTACAGAAAAGCAATATTTTTTCTCTTGATCATGGATTTTTTTTCTCATGGGTTCTTCATTTCAAACTTTCTCAGCGCTTTGTATGAAAACTATATTATTAACCCTCGAGCAGTCGCGTCTTTGACTACCTGCAGCGACGCCGCGCTCACGCTGTGTACCCTTCTTCTTCTTCTTCTTGGCGTAACGTCCTCATTGGGACAAAGCCTGCTTCTCAGCTTAGTGTTCTATGAGCACTTCCACAGTTATTAACTGAGAGCTTCCTCTGCCAATGACCATTTTGCATGCGTATATCGTGTGGCAGGCACGAAAATACTCTATGCCCAAGGAAGTCAAGGAAATTTCCTTTACGAAAAGATCCTGGACCGACCGGGAATCGAACCCGTCACCCTCAGCATGGTCATGCTGAATACCCGTGCGTTTACCGCCTCGGCTATATGGGCCCTAACAACGCTGTGTACCCCTTGCGTGCATTTTTTATGGTGCGTGTAATCAGTACACGACGCGACTGCTCCCGGATTAATTTAAAGAAACCTAAATCACGAAACAAAACTTGACAGCCACACAAAAAGACGCCCGATCACGGCGAGGCCTACAACGATTCCCCTGAAGAGTTTTTCAACTTATGTCATTTAAAACCAAGTATAAATCTAATTGAGCTGCAAAATTACGAACCTCCATGAGTTTAAGGGGTCTTTTAGAGACGATCTTCAAAAGTAGATGACAAGAATCACTTAAAACCTAATGCGCTTTCTTAACCCTCCTTTTGATTACGGTCATTTTTAACCCAAACTGTGTACTACGTCAGCGAGCAGTTTCCAACATGATGCGTTAGGAAGGTTACGACATTCTCTAGATGTAATGGTTTTATACAACTCTTCTGCAAGCACTCTTCAAGTAAAACGGGGTACCTTTGATAGTTTTTCAATGAACTTCCCTAATATTTTTCCATGTAACAGCATCTCCCCTAATTTTATATTTTTAAAACAAGAACTGGGGTATCAGTTATCAATTTCAATTCAGTAACAAAATTTTGGAAACGACGTATAATCAATGGTGTAGCATTGATTATACGTCGTTTTCAAAATTTGTTACTGAATTGAAAGATTCGATTACACTCATTGCACAATTATGGGTCACACACAATTATTTGTCACTTTCCACTTGAATAGATAAATACTAATTAATTGCAAGCTGTTGTTAGCCATTATCATTATTCGTTCATAAGTTGATTTGTTTTGTGTCACTATACGTATCGCACACGGGCTTATACGTCAAAACATACATAGTTTCAATAATTTTTTGTTCTACGCAAAACCATCTGTCAAAGTAACGCTTCGATTGTGGATATCGGAAAGCGCGTGCACTGCTTTCATAAGCTCTGTAAAACCGAGATTTAGTGATTTTCAAGTGCGCAATGGTATCGTCACCAGAACAAAGGTATAATTTACGTTCTAAATGTAGAAATTCATGTGACTGCAGCTAATTAAAGCTTATTTCAGTCACAATTTAAGTGACTCATTATTGTGCCAAGGAACAACGAAAATCACACAATTATGGGTCACTTTTTGTGCAGTATAAAATTGAGAGTTCTGCGTACATGAGCATTGCAAACTTTTAGGCGTTTATCGGTGGTTGTGTTGGAGATTTTGACCCAATTTTGAAAAATTGATTCGAAATCGTGAAAACACGCTTCGTTAAGACCAGTTTTAGATTCTACTATAGTTGATCTATCGAGAATAAGTGATCATTCATTGAAAAAATAGACAAAACATTATTATTCAGCCGTGTTGGATTTGGTGGTTCGGACCTCCTCAAAGAAACACGCACTTCTTTGATGGTGATAATACTTGAAGCTGAAATGTTTAATTATTATAATATTTTGGGTGATCGGGTGTAATTTTGCTGCTTACAATTTGGTCTCATTCACCGGGATAAATCCAACAAATCTATTTCTATAGCGCGCGGGCAACGCGAACCTAATGGTGATTATGCATATTTATAAACTGCAGGTTAAGGCGATATACTGTACTACTTACAATAATAATAATTCACTGTCTAGCAGACTGTGCACTAAACTCAAATCAATCAACTATTCTTGACCGTTCCTGACAATCGAATTCATTTGGTAAAGAAATAAACAAAATTATTACAAAATTCAGAATCGTTTGCAATAAGCGATATAAACACGTCGCGATTGCTCTGACTTCTAGCTGTCCTCACATAGATATAAGCTAGCATTTGACTTCTTATTGACGTTAGTATATCGGACAGCTGCGACTCATGTAGTATTTACCGGCCAGATATAGCTGGGCAGGCTTCGAGTCAGAAGCGTCACGAGGCGGTTCGAAGGCAGTGTTGCTAGTATTGCCAACATCCCCCAACCCGTAACGCGCTCTAACATTAGGTACTGACTCTGCGTTACCACTAAGTCGTCCTTCCAACACTGCTAACGGCTCCAAACACTGCAACTGTTCGTCGATTCCTGCAATCTGACACCCGCTGGTTTGTGTTCTGATACCGAGATCACTTCCGCTTATCTTCACATCCTTCGTTAGCAAACAACCTATGACTGATCCTTGATTCTGCTGAATCGCAATCCTCTCTTTCCGAGAATAAGTTTTCGTCGTTGAATTGCTGAGTACCTTTTCAAGAGCGATCTGCTTTGATAAGTTTGTCGCCATTGCTTTCGGAACCCATTTCGTAGTAATACCCACGGGTTTGACAATTATATTGTCACAATTGTGTTGGTGCGCTGCGCATTCTCCTTTAAATTCGCGAATATGGAAACTGAAGTTTTCTTGCTTTCTCAAACTAGCTACATGTCCATAAACCGACCAACCTAGCCGGGTTTTAGCAGCTAGTGGATCTCCAAGTTCGCCTTCACGCAGCTTCAATGTTGCAATTAGACTCGCATTGTTCGATCCAATCAAAATGCCAGGCGAAACTGATTCGTAGTTGTTGATCGGTAACCCTCGTAGATGAGCATACTGACGCGCCAACTCATCATACTTTAATGTCTGCTTCGGAAGCTCAAGATTGCAGACAGTTCTCGTGTCGTCCAATGGGAAGCGTTTACTGTCACCCATGCCGGAAATGTCAATAGACACCCGCTTGGAGTTCGGGACTTGCCTATTTATGTTACCTGTCCATGTTAGACCTAGCGAATGTGGCTCGCCATTGTCTATGCCCAAGCGAACTGCCACAGATTGCTCAATCAAGGTCATCGACGAGCCGTCATCTAAGAAGGCGAAAGTTTCGACAGACTTTCCATTCCAGTATAGCTGTACTGGTATAATGCGGAATAACGTTGATTTTCCTGTTGAATGATGAGCATTCACGCCTTCTCCGGAGCTCACGCTAGAGTCACTCTTGTCCTGTTCGTTCTCGGCTGCACTTTGATGCTGTCGTGTCTCGGCGTGGAGTAATGGGTGATGTCGCAGCTGACAGCCTTCTGTTCCGCAGCTTCCTTGTTGTTTGCAAGGTCGTGTGCCATGTTTCCCTAGACACATTTTGCAAAGGTGGTATTCTCGAACAGTCTCCCATCGACTATCAGGATCCCGCTTCTTAAAAACCACACAGTCCTTCACTTTGTGATTTGGTCCATGGCACGCCAAGCATATTACTCCTGAAATGTTTTCCTGCTTGACTTCCCTTTTCGGTGGCTCGGTTTCGACATGCGTATTAAGGAAGTTTTTCTCTTTTCTACATATTTGCGTTTGTCTAGCATCCGCGACGACTGTGACATCTGTGGCCGCCGCCACAAGTGTTGACATGTAGGTTGCGAATAGTCGTAAGTCTACCACCGCAAACTGATTTTTATACAACGCCCAGTTTAGGCGCAGATGGGCCGGTATTTTCTCCACTAACTCCTGTAGTAAAGTGGGATTGCACATATGAGCCGTTTGTCCCGCCGCTTCCAGGTGGTCGACCAGGTTTTGAACTGTCATCCCGAACGAAATTAGCGTGTCCAATTTATCTGACTTGGGAGCTGGAGCCTCCCGAACTTTGTTGAGAAGAGTTTGAATGATTAACTCAGGTCGCCCATAGAGCATATACAGCGTAGACAAAACCTGAGGCACACATGCCGGAAGCAGAAGCCGACTTTTGACAGCATCAAAAGCTTTGCCCTGCAATGCCTTTTGCAACCTTGCTAAATTCTCGACATCTGAATATCCACATGCCGTTGTCGAATTCACATATGCGCTGTAGAAAAGGGGCCAATCTTCTGGATCACCCCTGAACGGTGGTAGGTCTTTTGGCATCACCTGTCTAGCCATCAGCTGATGTTGAGTGGGAAGCGCTTGCAATTGACCCACTAGATGATGTGGCTGTTGAAGTCCTATATAAGGCTGATAAACAGGTACGCCACTCCCTGTAATCACATTAGCTGCATACCCCGACGCAATAGGTGGATTATGATGCCTTGGAAGTTCTGGAATGTTGTTTATTCCGATCGGAAATCCTCTACCGGAACTGACATTCGCTGTGTACTGTGGCGCATGATTTTGATAGCCGTATCCACCGCTTATTCCACCATCATTAAAAACCATAGCGG
This sequence comes from Aedes albopictus, assembly GCF_035046485.1. Taxonomy (NCBI): domain Eukaryota; kingdom Metazoa; phylum Arthropoda; class Insecta; order Diptera; family Culicidae; genus Aedes; species Aedes albopictus. The sequence continues at coordinate 223,037,161 of NC_085138.1, forward strand.
GATTCGAGCGCGGAAGCATGCCCGTTGCTGTATATGCATTTGTTGAAAGCCCAGGCTGATATTGTGGTTGTGGCAGTGTTGTCACTGGATTGTTTACCACCGCGCAGTTGGATACATCAGGAAGTCCCCAGCAAGTAGAAGAGAGTCCAACCGTAGGAACTGTTGAACATGCTGTCACAACATTCGTTTGAGCACTGGCACCCAACCCCGGCGGCATTCGCTTGACAGCACTCCTTGGCATTGGTCCTAGCTCATGGCAGCGGTAGATTTCTGAACGAGCGTTTAAAGGTAGTTGTGTTTGTACCACCGTTGTGTTAGGGAGGCTTGTCAGTAGAGGTTGACTTACCGAAACACCTGGAACCACTCTTCGGATAGTTGGTGACAGTGTACGGTCCAACGAACTTAGATGGACACCTGCAGTAGTCGGCGTGGAACTGATGTCGAACGTGGGACCAACAGATGTTGTCTTCTCTGGTATCATGCTCGTCTCGCGGGCAACAGAGAGATTTTGCATCTCGCCGACTATCCCTTGTATCCAGTCTCCTACCTTGCTCACGCCTACCGCAGCAGCTTGTTCGTTAAGACTATCCATACCTTCCCCATTCGTGCTGTTGAGAATTCCCATCATGGCCTTGTTAGTCAACCTTTTTAGCTCTAACCTTTTCCGCTCTAGTTCTAGTTGATGATTTTCCTCCATCTCTCGTTCCAAAACTGCTCGTTGTTCTTGAACCCATCGGAGACTTTCACGTGCTTGTTCGGTCAATATGGATTGTATGGGAGTGCTTGTATGCCTCGTTGTAGGGTTTTGTGTTTGTATCGGGCATAACAAACAGGTAGCACACACCCAACTTCGATTTGCTATTGCATCGTCCACTCCGACACACTGGTAGTGGAACCACTCTTCGCATTTCGGACAGAACACCATGTTGTCCATATTGTTAGACCGACGGCAAATCTTGCAGTCATTCCTGTCCGTCTCAGGCATCCTTCCGCTTGACTGTCGTTCGAAGCAAATTCTTCAAGCTTTGTTGGATTTGGTGGTTCGGACCTCCTCAAAGAAACACGCACTTCTTTGATGGTGATAATACTTGAAGCTGAAATGTTTAATTATTATAATATTTTGGGTGATCGGGTGTAATTTTGCTGCTTACAATTTGGTCTCATTCACCGGGATAAATCCAACAAATCTATTTCTATAGCGCGCGGGCAACGCGAACCTAATGGTGATTATGCATATTTATAAACTGCAGGTTAAGGCGATATACTGTACTACTTACAATAATAATAATTCACTGTCTAGCAGACTGTGCACTAAACTCAAATCAATCAACTATTCTTGACCGTTCCTGACAATCGAATTCATTTGGTAAAGAAATAAACAAAATTATTACAAAATTCAGAATCGTTTGCAATAAGCGATATAAACACGTCGCGATTGCTCTGACTTCTAGCTGTCCTCACATAGATATAAGCTAGCATTTGACTTCTTATTGACGTTAGTATATCGGACAGCTGCGACTCATGTAGTATTTACCGGCCAGATATAGCTGGGCAGGCTTCGAGTCAGAAGCGTCACGAGGCGGTTCGAAGGCAGTGTTGCTAGTATTGCCAACAAGCCGATTCGTCTTGAGTGACCCATAATAGGCAACAAATTGACCCATAATTGTACACAGCCAATTTTGACTCGTTATTGTGGTTTTCATTATTCACCAACATTTTAGTAATTTTCATCGCCTAAAGTGAATTTTACAAGCAGATTTTTGTACAAATCAATAAAAAGGAGTTTCAATGAAGAGAATATAAAATAAAAATAATGAAAATGTTATTTTTGTATGAAACACGATTCATATTAAGATATGATTGTTCCTTGAGTGACCCATAATTGTGCAATGAGTGTATCTTAAATATTTTGGGTGACTTCAATTTTTCGACATGAGCAAGAATCAGATTTTCATTTTGGGGTAGCTGTTAACGCAAACCCTATCCATAGCCCTTATTAGTATATAAGACATACAATGATCTCTCTCGATCACCCATGATCAATGTATATTCAATTACTCCTTCCTTATCGTTAGCCTTCAGCTATCGAGAGAAGAGAATCATCTCTCAATAGGCCTTTTATCAATTTGTACCAACCTGAATTCGCATATATCTCTATACTCGAAACAGATCAGAGATCAGTAGCAATAAATCGTTCAACCATACACGTCGATCGTACTACCTACCGCGATAGTAGAAAGAGTGTCGAATTAAACGAAAAGTTGACCGGAATAAAAGTGTTCGTTCTTCATCTAAACCCGTCGCGTTGTGAACTGTTCGCTAAGCCGAAATCCACTCGTGGATTTGTGTGGTCTCGTTTCCACCACTCTCGTCGGTAGTAGTCGAAGAGTTCCTGCTATAGTTCTGCTGCAAACCGCCATCATCAAGGTTTTCGGCTCCGATGGAAACACTCTATGGGCCAGAGCACTGTTGGATCCTGCATCACAGCTATCGTTGATCACCGAGAACATGGTTCAGAAGCTGAAACTGCAACGCTTTCCCAATCGACAGGAGATCGGTGGGGTAGGAAACACACTTGTCGTCTCGTACCACGCTGTGGAAGTTCGCTTAGGGTCACACTGCACCGAGTACGCGGTCGTAGAACCCTGTCACATCCTGAAGAAAATCACTTGTGAACTCCCAGCCAATGCAGTTGACTCCTCCCAGTGGAAGATCCCGCCTGGTATTACCCTAGCTGACCCAAAGTTCCACGAACCAGGTGCGATAGATTTGCTGCTGGGGATGGAACTTTACTACGAATTGCTTCTGGAGGGATTCATAAAGCTTGGTCCCGTTTTTGGCTGGGTAGCTGCAGGAAGGGTAGGAATCCAGCCTCATCGAAACCAGCGGAAGGTTGCACATGTTTGCAGCACAGGGGATGCCGAAGACTCGATCTCTCGTTTCTGGGAACTGGAATCTTGCTGGTCACCCAGCACTAAATCGCCGGAAGAAACTTCCTGCGAAGAACACTTTCTAGCCACCACATTTCATGACGAATCAGGCCGATTCGAAGTTACTCTTCCAAAGCGCCCTGATGTTCTGGATCAGCTCGGCCGCTCCAAGGAAATAGCTGTTCGCAGATTCCACGCCCTCGAACGTCGCCTCGATTCCAACCCAAACCTCAAGGAGGCCTATTCTGCCTTCATTTCGGAGTATCTACAACTCAACCATATGCGGGAAATTGAAGACACCGATGACTGTTCCCTATCCTACTACCTTCCGCATCATGGTGTGGAAAAGTTAGACAGTACGACTACCAAATTAAGGGTAGTCTTTGATGCGTCCTGCCGGACGGACTCTGGCGTGTCGTTGAACCAAGCGCTGATGGTGGGACCTGTCGTACAAGACGATTTGTACGCAATATCACTTCGCTTCCGAATGCGTCAACACGCCATCGTTGCCGATGCGGAAAAAATGTATCGGCAGATTCGTCTGCATCCATCCGATTATCCGTTGCACCGTATTCTTTGGCGGAAGTCCTCCTTGGAGCCTCTCAAAACGTTCGAGCTCACCACCGTTACTTATGGTACGGCTTCGGCGCCGTACTTGGCCACCAGATGCCTCCTCGAGTTGTCCAAGCAAGGAGCAAACGATTTCCCTCGAGCTGCGGAGGTTTTGGCCGAGGACTTCTATATCGACGACATGCTTACAAGTGTCGACGACGAAAGCGATGGAGCAGAACTCTGCATCCAACTTCGGAAGCTGTTACACTCTGGCGGCTTCAGTTTGCGAAAATAAGCATCCAACTCCGAAGCCATTTTGTCGGTCATTCCGCCGGAATTACGAGATGAACGTTCGATGCTGTGCTTGGAGACACCGTCAACCATCAAAACTCTAGGACTGATCTGGGAACCATCCACGGATCTGCTCCACTATTCCGTTCCAAAATGGTCGCAAACAGACGGTATTACGAGGCGTACCGTGTTATCGGACACGGCAAAACTCCGGTGAACGTGGAACTGCATGGTTTCTGCGATGCGTGCCTCTACATCAGAACCGTCTCCAGTGACGGCAGCATCTCTGTTCGCCTCTTGACTGCCAAATCAAAGGTTGCCCCGCTCGGAGATTCGAAAAGACAGAAAAAGGTCAGCCTACCACGTCTGGAACTATCAGCGGCTCTACTCTTGGGCCACCTTTACCACAAGTTCAACACTAGCATCTCTCTGAACACTCGACCATTCTTCTGGTCGGATTCCACGATAACGCTCCACTGGATCAACTCGCTTCCTTCAAGATGGAAAACTTTTGTTGCGAATCGGGTTTCCGAAGATCAACACCTGACTGCTGCTGGTGTCTGGGCTCATGTTTCGGGCTTGGAAAACCCCGCGGATATAATCTCTCGTGGGATGGAACCGAGCCAGCTAGAGAACTCGAACTGGTGGAGCGGACCTTCATGGTTGAAGCAGCCGTCACGTTTCTGGCCTCCTGTAATCCAAGCTGACCCGCCAAAGATTCCCGCCGAAGCTCTAGAGGAACGATCAGTATCGCTACCCATCCGGGTCCAGGAACCAAACGAAATCTTTCGCTTGCGTTCATCCTTTGTTTCGATAGTTCGTCTCATAGCTTTGATCCAACGTTTCGCGCACAACATCAAGCCAGCAAACCGTGCGAACCGTAAATCTGGATTTCTACAGACTACCGAACTGAATCAGCCTATTTCGACTTTGGTGCGACTAGCTCAATCCGAAGCGTTCCCGAATGACGTCGTTGCTGCGCTAAGTTCCGGGGGTCAGGTGAAACCGAACTCCCTATTGAAAAATCTGCACCCTGTTTTGATAGATGGCATTCTGCGCGTCGGTGGACGTCTTACCAACGCTCCGATCCCGGAGGACAGAAAGCACCCGATGATCCTTCCCGCGCGGCATCCGCTCACTGACAGCATTTTGTTGCACTACCACCTCAAACACCTACACGCCGGGCCACAATTGCTGGTAGCATGCGTCCGGGAGAAATTCTGGCCACTGCGCATCCGTAACTTGGCACGGAGCGTGGTCCACTCTTGCGTCAACTGTTTCCGCTGCAAGCCTACAGTCCTGGAGCAACTCATGGGAGACTTGTCTCCAGAAAGAGTCACGCCAACCTTGCCTTTCCTCAACACTGGCGTTGATCTTTGTGGACCGTTTCAATACCGGAAAGTCCGCAAATCCCTACCTACGAAGTGCTACATAGCCATCTTTGTATGCCTCGCAACCAAGGCCATCCACGTAGAAATGGTCTACGATCTTTCAACAGCCGCCTTCATTGCGGCACTACATCGCTTCGTCGCTCGCAGGGGTAAGCCCAACACTATCCATTGCGACAACGCCCAAAACTTCAAGGGAGCTGCTCGAGAATTGGCTGAACTGGCCAAGCAATTTCGGTCGCAGCAGCATCAGGCGGCGGTGGTGAACAACTGCGCAAACGATGGAATCCTCTTCAAATTCATCCCTCCCCGCAGTCCAAACTTCGGTGGGCTGTGGGAATCAGCGGTGAAATCATTCAAGCAGCATTTCCGTGCGACCGTTGGCAATTCCGTTCTGTCGCAGGACGAATTCGTTACGCTGCTAGCCCGCATCGAAGCCTGCTTGAACTCCAGACCACTCACCCCAATCTCAACAGATCCGAACGACCTGGAAGTGTTGACTCCGGGCCATTTTTTGGTTCACCGTCCCCTCACATCCTTCCCTGAGCCTGAGCTATCGGAAGTCCCTCGGAATCGTCTCGATCGTTGGCAGGAGAACCAAGAGCTCCTTCGACGAGTATGGAAGCGCTGGTCTACGGACTACTTGTCCGGGCTGCATCCGCGCACGAAGTGGACACAGCTCCGGAACAACATCGACGTGGGGACCATGGTGCTCCTCAAGGAAGATAACCTCCTACCGCTAAGGTGGAGATATGGCAGAATCGCTCGAATCGTCCGAGGACCCGACGCCAACATCAGAGTGGTCGACGTGAAGACCTCCGACGGAGAGTATCGACGAGCCATCTCCAAGGTGTGTGTACTCCCTGTACGCACTGGAACGACTGGTGGGATCGCTCAAGATCTCGATGACCACTGAGCTCCACGATCGCGGTATTTCGATACTGCGCAACGATCGGAGGCCTGCGGGCCTCCGAGCCCTGTAAGTATTGTTTTTTATTGAAATTGCAAAAAGCTCAAGAATTTTTCGTCCTCCTGCATGTACCCTGGATCCGTCGACGGCGACTCCATCCCGGTTCGAGTGCGCCCAACCCCGATGTCTAACTGGTGTTCGACCGGTTTGAGCCAGCGATGAGCGATGACGTCACCAGCATCAACCAGGCGAACGACCAAGTTCAACGACCGGAGCAGCGACGAGAGCAGTCATCGATGAAGACCAGATGGTACGAGTGTCGATGACCTTTATGTGTAGAAGAAGACCCAAAACAAACTGCGAGGAGAGTAGTCTGTCCACGGAGAACACACAAACTATCGATATTGATGAGAGCCTCTCGTGAGTAAATGTAAGAGTGTTGGTTGAAAGGCTTAACCTTTCAACGGGGGCCGGCATATGTTAACGCAACCCCTATCCATAGCCCTTATTAGTATATAAGACATACAATCTCGATCACCCATGATCAATGTATATTCAATTACTCCTTCCTTATCGTTAGCCTTCAGCTATCGAGAGAAGAGAATCATCTCTCAATAGGCCTTTTATCAATTTGTACCAACCTGAATTCGCATATATCTCTATACTCGAAACAGATCAGAGATCAGTAGCAATAAATCGTTCAACCATACACGTCGATCGTACTACCTACCGCGATAGTAGAAAGAGTGTCGAATTAAACGAAAAGTTGACCGGAATAAAAGTGTTCGTTCTTCATCTAAACCCGTCGCGTTGTGAACTGTTCGCTAAGCCGAAATCCACCAAAGACTCCGCGCCTACAGTAGCTTTGATACTGCGCTGAAAAACACATCAAATATTAAAAAATAATCAAAGATTGAAATCTCAGGAGTATGAACATGATGAGAGAAGCCTTGTGGAATATATCAGTTAAAATTTTAATGTTGAAACATTGATTTTTACTAAATTCTACTTATAAAAATGATTATTTATGTAAAAATATATGTTTAACGGTACATCAGCATATGATTACATGCTACATATTCATGATGAGATTTCTTTTTTGTGGTTAGTTTTTTTTTATTGTTTTATTAACAAATTTTAAACAACACAGATTTTATGAAATTACAAGGGATTGCATACTTTTAGGCGTTTATCGTTGTATTGAGATTTATTTCCCAATTTACAAATTTGCTTCCATTTCGTAAAAACACACTTTGTTAAGCGATTCATGGCCATATTTGGAATCTACTATGACGAATCTATCGGGAATAATAGTTCCTGTTTGTTGCTGTTATACTGATTTGTATCCATTCGCATAGCATAAATTAGCGAATAGCATAAATGAATGCATGAACGGGAATTACATCAAATGAAAATATTTATATATTTATGATTTGTAAGGTGTCACATTTTTGTTTCCATAAGTGTCAAATTTTTTTGGATTTTTTCATTTTTTTTTCCAAAAAAAAAACGAAGGCTTGCCTGAATGTATTACCAGCTTTGTTCATGGCTTCAAACGCATCGCACTGTATATCGCAAATAGAGCGTTCAAATTTGTAATCTTGACAAAACGTGATTATTTTGAAGACCATTACCTCAAACGAGCTATGTGGGTGTGTACAGGCGCAATATGTGGCCACCCGAAGGCTGAAGCGAAACATCCCCAAATAAAACTGCTAAACGCCTATTTCTTTTATCCACGGTTGAAGCACTCACACTCGATGTCTCCATAGGGTGTATGCACCTTTAGTAAACTTATTTATTCATTTCAGGCCAAACATGTCTAAAGGTCCTATCTGCAGAAGAAGGGCTCCCTTTCGTTAATATCTCAGCTGTTTATTTGTATTATGATTGTCTCCTTGCATTGAACGATGGCCAAAACAATCGTCTTTTGATTTGTACTACAAAAATAGTTGAAAAGTGTACCATTACATTGCAATAATTGAAAGAGAAAGTGAACAAAGAGAGCCTCTCAAATGCAGATAGGACCTATTGAAATGCTTGGCCTGAATTTATTCATTTATTTGGAGGTCCTATCCTTTGTAATTGGTTCCCGCTTGCGCGTTTCCCGAACGGTCGCAGTTTCGGCAAATGTTTGCTGCAGGTTTTGGGAATTGTCGGTTGAGAAACTGTATTCCTACAACTTGTCGATGATTGAATCTTAACTTCAGTGTAGTGCAGTAGGACTTCTTTTTACTTGTCAGTCCATCTTCTTTTTGTTCTGCACTTTTTGTTGGATATTAAGAGCGGCTCCTATGGCTTCGATGAGCGTAGCCAGTGCCAATGCAATTCGTCTCTTGATGGTGTTACAGTATCTGAAGCTCCTTGCATGCCTTCACCAGTAGACTTCCCGAGCAGAGGAGAATATCAAACTAATAACTATCAAATCACATAATCTGTTTTTATATCTTGTTTTGTTATTATTAACTTATCAAGGCATTACTTTGCCATAACATGTTCTGTTTTACAATCTTATTTTGTTATGATCAAGCTATTGATATACACTCATAAAATAATATTTTGATAATATGTTTTGTTATGGAACAAATTTAGTAATTATTATACTATTGAGAGTGTACAAATATTTGATAAACAATGGCACAAAAATAACAAGTTTTAAAATTGAAACTACATCCACCTATTTCATGAAATATACATTGTTTACTGCATAGCTTGTGTATCATCTAATTAGTTACTCTAATAAGTACTGAACGAGCTTTTAAGATTATTATTGTATACACACTTCGATAATTATGACCTGTTTTATGTTTTTTTATTTAGTTACTTGTATTCGAAGCTATTACATAGAAACACAATATAGTGGACCTCAGAATGGTGTTCTACTTGATAAGTTTGTAGTTCATCAAAAATATTCAAACTCATATTTTTCCAGACTAGTCTAGAGTTGTTTTGAAGAGTAGTCCAAAACAAAATATTCCAATTTCCTAAACTTTGAAATAATCGTTACTTCTTTACCACTGAACCGACTTTAATTATTTTGTAATTGTAATTTTAACGATAGCCTGCCAGCGTCTAGTTTCGAGCGAATCTTTTGACATAAATTTGATATTGATTATGTTTCAAACCAATTGATTGGAATTTTTGTATAGGGTTAGATAATTCATGGTGTGCCAATAAGGTATAACATTGTTTTAGTTATAGTGGCAAGTGCCAAAACTAGATCCACCTGCCCTTCGTTCAATATCATCACAAATTTTGCTTTCGGATTGTTATCAATAACTTTAAAATAACAACATTTGTTATTGAACTATTTTCCAAATTCATTGTTATTATGTTGTTATCGAAACTAACAAAACATGTTATTGGATTGGTCTTCCAGGAACATTTTTTTGTTATGATTTTTGTTATTTTGCCGCTTATGACAGCCAAGTTTATAACATAATTTGTTATTTTAATATCATGAAAATACCTGATTGTGTTACTCAGTTATTTTGCCAAAATAACACATTTTCTTATGATGTTGTTATTCTCTTCTACTCGGGTTACGGAGTGGTGTGATGCGGTAATCGAAGCGTACTTTCAGTTCTTGTCCTTCTTGATGCTGAACAGCTTCTCATGATCAGTCATTCGTGGTGTGCTTCGGTAGAATGTACGCGTAGCTCGCTGGCACAAGTGCATACTTGATTAGTCATTTCACGTCATGCCAACTCTCTCGATACGTAGACACTGCTGCACCAGTTGAGCGCGTCTTCCAGTAGCAGATGATTGCCGTTTCTCATCAATACCTTCTTTCTCCGTAGCTCTTTCGGATATTGCGAAGATTTCACACGTTGGAGAAAGGTGTTCAGTGATGACTCATCTTTCTCGCTCTTGTATCTGAACGGACAGTTCACAGATAGTAGAGTAAACATAGACCCGTTGTATCCAAACGAATTGTCAAAATCTGTATCCGAATTAGTATGATGTCATGATTCCAACAACAACAATGGAGCGCATGACGTCATATTCAACAGTTATTCATTTTTTCATTTAGGGTACTGGTTCCCTTATTAAGCATGTGGTTCCCATTTTCATCCTACGAAAAACAAAGGAATGAAGCGTTGTTTATTTTGTTTCTTATTTTTCTATTTTTTGTTAGAAGTGAGCACCCATGAAAACAAAAAGAACGGAATCAATCGGTGTCGTAATCGCTTGTCATCGAATAGGATGAATATGGGAGCGTGAGATTACTGATGGCACACATACCCTATTTAGCATTTCATTACAATCATAATAAAAACTGAATCGACAATTCTTCGCCACAACATTCGATTCGTGGCTGCAGTCCTCCAACCTCGGCTGCGTCCCACACTTGCCAGATCATTCTGCACCTGATCTGCTCGTCTTGCACACTGGCCTTCAGGCCTTCTTGTACCACCTCTCACAACATGCCCCGCTCATCGCATCCTTCCAGCTTTTACAACCTTCCGGATGCTAGGTTCGTCGTAGAGTGCATGTCCTAGTCGAACATAACCCAGGTATCGTGCCGTAAACCGGTCTTATCAGCCTTTTATACATGGTACATTTGGTGCGAGGGTGAATCTTTTTCGATCGCAGATTTTTGTGGAGCCCATATAGTAGGCCCGACCTCCACTGATGATGCGCCTTCGTATTTCGTGGCTAACGTTGTTGTCTGCCGTTAATAAGGATCCGAGGTAGACGAAGTCCTCTATCATCTCGAAAGTGTCATCGTCTAGGCTTGCCCTGTCGTTCGTGGTTCCATCTGCCAGCATGTACTTCGTTTTAGACGCATTCACCGTGAGTCCGATCTTTGCTGATTCACGTTTAAGGCGGGTGTGCAGTTCTGCCGCCGTTTCAAATGTTCTACATAGCAATAATATCCATGGCATGTGCAAAACAGACAAATTGGCCGGATTTTGTGAAAATCGTGCCTCGTTGTTGAGCCCGGCTTGTCGCATGAAACCTTCCAGGACGATGTTGAGCTACCCGGAGAAGCCGTTCTCGGCAATGATTTTCCATAACTCCTTGCAGTCGATACTGTCGTACGCCGCCTTGAAGTCGATGAACACAACATTTTTGGAGGAATTATCGCACGGCGAAGGTTTTGTCCGTTGGCAAGCGGCTGTCAACGAAGCCGGCTTGATAACTTTCCACAAATTCATTTACTTTGGGTGAAAGGCGACGGAAGATGATCTGGGATATCACTTTGTAGGCGGCATTCAGAATTGTGATCTCACACTCCAACTTGTAACCTTTCTTGTAGATGGGGCAAATGACCCCTTCCTTCCCCTCCTGTGGTAGCTGTTAGGTCTCACAGGTCCGGACTAAAACGGTGCAGGCAGGTGGCCAACTTTTCCGAATTCAGCTCCGATACCATCCTTACCAGCAGACTTATTGTTCTTGAGCTGCTGGATAGCTTTCTAAACTTCTCTCAAAGTGGGCGTTGGTTCGTTGTTGCTCCCTGCTGACGTAGTCTTTCTCCCGCTTGCATTGATCCTCTCTGTCTGCGTTCTCCGCACCATTCAGATGTTCGTCGTAGTCAGTCAAGATACTCCCGTCCTTATCCCTGCATATTCCAGCTCGCGGCACGAAGCCTGTGCGGCGCGGGATGCTTTGAGCTTTTGATAGAACTTCCGTGTTTCTTGTGACATAGTATTTGATTACGAATCAAATAAGCGATGTGGAGCCAAAACGATTTCTGGATCCATGGTCATGGCTGTGGCTATTTGGGCTCTGCGCCAGTTCTTAGGCTATTCGTTTTAGTTTTACCATCCAAATTAATGGCTTTCCGTGTGCAAACATTTCTGTAACAGATTTCGTAACAGTGGCATGATTATTTCGTTTTCGGCCAAACGTCGTTCGTCCATACGATATTCGGTCAAATATGTAAAAAGTTGTAAACAGTTATTGGGGACATTGGATAGACAGAAACATAAAGTAGATTTCTGATTTTATTTTTGATACAATTTTTTCAACAATGCAATTAATGGTCCATTCACCCTATACAGCAGCAGCGACGAGCACAGATTTTCCTCCGACCCGGTACAAAGTGGTAATGTCTCGTTTTGCATGGTCTCCTTCCCCGACGATAATCATCTTCGCAGGCTCCTAATGATGATATCTTCCAACAACGCACTGGGTTTCACCCGTCGCGTCCCATTCCCCACCTTCCGCACCTGCTGTTATTGATTAAAGCATAAACGAAAGACGGCGTTCATACCACCTGCCTTACCGCGAGAATTGTATCATTTTTTTTTGGCAACATCCTTAATCTACTTCTACTCGGATGGAACACGCCTTGAGGTGAGATAGGAACTGCTGGCGTGTGGTATGACGAAATTAACTTTTGTAGTATTGTATCAACTGTTTGCTCGATGGTTTTGGGTCACGATTCTCTATAGTTATTATGAACAAAATAATATAGTCCATGTCTTGAAGGTGCACTTTTGATTGTACATCAATTATTATCACTTTTTAAGGAGAAACTTCAGAGAATCCAAATATGGCTGCCACAATGGCCGGCTCGTACCCCTACCCACGTTTTCAAAAGCACCAATCTTAAAAATTCGTAAACAAATGCGCTCGATTTGGAAAAGCTGCCTCTTTTTTCAAGTGAGCAAAACCACGATTAACAATTGCGGCTTAGTTCGTTGCTTCGTTCGTCAGATTTGTGCTTCTAAAGTTTGAATGCAAAAAAGGAAAGGGATTTCTTGATGTTTCACCTTAAAGCGCATCTTTCTTCATCAGATGGCAAAATAGATTTTCCAGATTTTCATTCCATCTTGACGCAAAACGATGCAATTTGGGGGATAGATCGAGATGTGTCTTGGACGAAAAATAATGTTCCCCTGTTATGTATAAACTTTGGAATCATAAAGACTATAAACGATAACGCTTTTATTGACACGCTTTTCTCCTAGAAAAGTATTTTCCTCAGTGTGGAAAACACTAACAAAACATTGGTCTGGCTGCTCTCCTTAATTTCTCAACAAACAATATTCGCTTGCCACAAATTCATGAACTCTTTACCCTTAAAAAATAAGACCATGGCTATCAGCTTGTAGCGCTTTCCAGTGTGTTTCGCATTCCAGTTTTGCGAACGAACTGAAAATCAGCAAAAGCTCAAAGAATTAAGCGAAAAGATAGAAATCAAGGGAGCTTCAAAATTTCCCATGTGAATTAAATTATAATCTTATTAATTTTGAACGCGCAAAACTTTTCCTCATTCACTCGTATTCTCTTGGTCGCCGCCGCTATCTAGCTCGTACTTTTTATGCATCTGTGAATATCTACTCATTTTCGTTCAAAGAAACGGAGCAAGTTTCCTCGCAGCATTCGGGTTCGTGTTTCTGCTGAGCTTTTCTCGCTTTCTGCGGGAGCAGATTTGAAGTTTATTTCAGCTTTGATTTCCGCATTTATTACGGGAAAAAGAATGCTTTAAATTACGTTTGAAGATTTATTATAGCTTCTGCTTTTATCTGGTGTCTCATTCAAAATTGAAAACGGAAAATTAATTATTTTTTTCGAAGCACAACTCTCTGCTACTGGGCTCTGATTCTACTTTGAGATTAATCAGGAAACTTTTCCTTCAACGGTATTGACGGATTCAGTTCAACTTCTCAAGTTGAAGTTTTCTTCGCAGATTTGAAAGCACGTCGTGAGTTGAATCAGCATAGCAAGCCTTACAAACAGATTATTTCATGCCAGGCCATTAATGAGAGTTTCTAGAGATTATATACTTTCCGAAGTTGAGGGGAAACAGAAAACGCGTTGAAAACTCACGATGCCATAGCGCTGCTAGAGATCAAGATTGACCTAGACCTAATTAACGGCGAACGAAAAATATCCAAAACGATACTGCGATCTTAATTGTAAAAATACAAAAAAGTACTCGATATGATTATATAGCAAAGGTTTCAAACGGCATAAAAACTAATAACTAAATGTCTTTGCCTATGCATTCATATTATATTTTCGATTTATGATTTGAAAAGATATAAAGAAAATCGAGAAAAATACTATAAGGGGTGTTAAAAAGAAGACAAGTTTGCAAGGTTATAAAAAGAAAACGCGTAGTTTAAATTTGTGCCTAGGTTGGTGGCCTAGGTTCAGTTCATCATATAACGTATAATAACCATACATGAATTGAAGAGGTTTCTCGATCACAAAAAGCTTAAAATAAAAACAAAATTACTGTTAAACATCGGTATTTCGATTTAAATTTCTCGACTAGAAGATTCCGGTCTTATAAGCTTTTTGTACATGGTTCATTTGGTGCGGTGAATCTTTTTAGAATCTTTTTAGACCGCAGCTTCTTCTGGATCCCGTTGATGCGATTTGAATCTCGGTACGTGGAACTGCCGATTTGTTAACTTCATTGAGAGCATCCGCATACCCGCCGATCTACTGAAGGACCGCGGGCCCGGCATTGCAGCGTTGCAGAAAGTATGCTGGAACAGAATTCATGGATGATTAGAGGTAATCATATCATCTTCCAGAGGATATGGGGCCAATTCTACAACTTCAGCACAATCAAGGGTTTGTTCAAATATTACGTAACGCAAACGGGAGAGGGAGGGGGTCTAGCGCTGCGTTACGCTCCATACAAAATTTTAAAATTTCTCACACAAAAGTTGTTACGTGGGGTAGGGAGGGGGTCTAAAATTGTCAAATTTTGCGTTACGTAATATTTGAATGAACCCCAACGTGCACAGTCCACACTGTGGAGTGTGGATGCACTGATGATGACAAGAACGCATTCTACGCGCACCTCGAAAGCGACGAAAATCAGTGCTAACCAGCTAACGAACGAAAACGGCCTACGACTTATTGATTTCGTAGCACCTTTTTCCAACACAGCCTTCTCGCTACACCTGGAGATCACCACACAGACGAAATCGAAAATCGACCACGCTCTGATAGACGGACGGCTTTTGTCTGATCGACGTTAAGACCTATCCTTGCTTTAACATTGACTCCAACCACTACGCCTCTAAAGGGCTGCTGGACTACAGTAAAAGTAGCCATCAACGACGCAGCCGAGAGCACCTTCGGGTACGTGGAAAGAAATCGATGAAACGAACGGTTACCAGCGCGGCTGGTAATGCTGCAGCAAGTAACCCGGCAGAACGTGGAACGTTACAAAAAGGAGCGGAAATCGCAGACCAAACTGTTTCGGGAGAAAAAGCGCTGCCTGGAAGAAGTGGATTGAACTGCTGTCACCTTAAACGAATGAATTCGTGGGAAGTTATCAAGCTGGTCATCGATGGCCGGTTGATAACGGACCAGATCTTCACCGTACGACAAATCCTCCTGAAATGCCGTGAATATCAGGTCCCAACGCATCATCTGCTCATCGACTTCAATGCGACATACAACAGTATCGATCGCACAGAGCTATGGAGAATCATGGACGAAAACGGCTTTCCTGGCAAGCTGACTAGGCTGATTAAAGCAACTACGGACGGTGTGCAAAAATGCGTAAGGATTTCGAGTGAACTATTCAGTTTATTCGAATCTCGCCGGGGACTGTGACAAGGTGATGGACTCTCATGCCTACTCTTCAACACCATTCTAAAAGAAGTGATGCTTCGAGCTGGGCTCAACAACCAGTGAACGATTTTCACAAAATCTGGTTAATTTGTGTGCTTTACGGACGACATGGACATTATCGCCAGGACATTTGGAACGGTGGCAGAGCTGTACAGTGTACACCCACCTGAAACGCGAAGCAGCATAGGTTGGACTGGTGGTGAAAGCCTCAAAAACAAAGTACATGCTGGTAGGCGGAACCGAACACGACCGGATCCGTCTGGGTAGTGATGTTACGATAGACGGGGATACCTTCGAGGTGGTAGAGCGATTTGTCTACCAGGATCCCAGGTACTGACGGCTGACAACAACGTGAGTCGTGAAATTCGAAGGCGCATCATCAGCGAAAGTCGGACATATTACGGGCTCCAGAAGAAGCTGCAGTCTAAAAATATTAACCCACGCACCAAATGCACCATGTACAAAACGCTTATAAGACCGGTGGTCCTCTACGGACACGAGACATGAACCATACTCGAGGAGGACCTGCAAGCACTCTGAGTCTTCGAGCGACGCGTGCTTAGGACGATCTTCGGCGGTGTGTGGCGGAGAAGGATGAACCACGAGCTAACTGCACTTTACCGCGAGCCCAGCATCCAGAAACTGGCCAAAGCCGGAACGATACCGTGGGCAGGGAATTCTGCACGAATACCGGATAACAACCCTTCAAAGCTGGTGTTTGCAACTGATCCGGTTGGCACAAGAAGGTGTGGAGCACAGAGAGCACGATAGGCGGATCAGGTGGAGCGTGACCTGGCAAGTATTGGGCGCGACCGAGGATGGAGAGCGGCAGCCACAAACCGGGTATTGTGGGGGTACTATTGTTGAATATGTCATTTGAAATAAAAAATATAATTTGAATTAAAAAATCAGAAATTTTAATTTCGGGGTGAAATTGATCAGTGAAATGTTTTTGTATGTGCTGAACATATTTTTTTCTCCTGAATTAACCACCGCGGAATGCGAAAAAATGTGGTAGAGACGAGCAGTTGGTAGGTTGTTTTTATTTGTTAGAAATAACGCTTCAAAATTAAAACAATGTGTGAAAAATTACCTTTTTTTATTTTTTATTCTTCAACCACTTAACCTAATTTACAGCTCTTTTGTCCACTAGGGCCCTGCGTGAGCGATTCCAAATGACGGCTGCACTTACACTTTGTACAGCGCCTAAATGTATTCTTTTCTAATTCTACTAATTGGGTTGTTTAGCGAATTAAATATTGCCATTTTCTTTAGCCTAATCGAAAGAGCTCATTTTTCTGAGTACAACGTGATTTTATTGCGTTCCAATTCCTTTGTTTTGATGTTTAAATAAACAAAACAGTTTCAATTTCCGTGTATAGAATGACAGTTCAATCGATAAAGTGACATTTCGCCCCGAACAAACAATTTTCCCCATACAAATTTTAAGTGCTTTTTAAAAATAGTTCCCGGGCACCAAAAATAATGAAATTTTGGATTTCGACTAATTTTTGGACGAAGATTCCGATTATGCAATAATCTGGATACCCCTAAAGAACCCAATTCTAATTCGAACTTGTAGCCTTTGTACTGCTGTCATTTTTTCTACCCTCTCCATGGTAGAATGATGAGCACGATGTTGCTGTGTGGTTTTTGTTCGATTTCCAGTCTGATTGGGGGTCCATTATGACTTGTCGTTAGCCGATATCCAAGTTTTCGGGTCCGTTAGAGCATATGCTCAGAAGAGGGTCAGGTGTCAGCCGCACTCGGGAGGAAGAACAACTGACGAAAAATTGCAAGTGCCGGGGCTGGGATCGAACCCATGACCATTAGACTGGGTCAACAAAGTCGATTTCTCGGAACAAAGCTTTTTCGATTCATTGTAGCGTCCAAAGCAACTGTGCAAAATTTGGGAGCGATTGGTTGCTTCCCCGTATTCCGCATTACGATTGAAATTTGTAAGGAATTTAGTATGGGAAAACGTGCTTTTTGCATTTTTGTCATAAATTCAAATTTTTGGTCTAAAACGATCTAACTAAAGACGTTGAAGTATAGCCCAGGATGTGCCGGAAAACTTTGCCGAAGACCGCAAAGTGATCCGAAACTTGTGAAAAAAGTTATAACGTACAGATTGCCCGGTGGTGCTTAACATTTAACATGTAAAGAAATAACATCAATAATAAAATCTCAATTTTCGGCCTAAGTTACCAAGCGTATAACTTTTTCCACAATAGCCGGATCACTTTGCGGTCTTCGGCAAAGTTTTTCGGCATATCCTGGGCTCTATTTAGACGTCATTAGTTAGATCGTTTTAGACGAAAAATTTCAATTTATGAGAAAAATGCAAAAAAGCACGTTTTCCCATACTAAATTCCATACAAATTTTAATCGCAATGCAGAATAAGGGGACGCAACCAATCGCTCCCAAAATTTGCACAGTTGTTTTGGATGCTAATATAGATTAAAAAAGCTTTGTTCCGGGTTGATACGATCAAATTTAAAGTTTCTCCATACAACGTTGACCCCCTCTAATGACCATCCACTTATGAAGTGAACGTGTAGCCACTACGCTACGGGCCCCGGCTAAAAAAATGACCATTAGTAATTCGCCTATTGTTGAACGGTTAGTACTGGCATTTTTGTTTTCGTTTGTTTTTTTCTGTGCATAATTCCACTTTAGTTGAAAAATATCCAGTGAACGTCTAGATCCACTCATAGGTTATACTGCACATTTAATTTGTATTCCCTTAACCCGACATAAACCTATCATTGACCTGTTTTTATTTTGGCCACCAAACCCAACATAGACGCAACAGTTATCCGATGTGAGTCCAACAGTGGTCCAACATTTGATCAAATTTGACCCGACTTTGACCCGACATCCATTTTTTTTTCACTCTGGCAGGATTTTTTCCGGGTTTTTCGTGTTTTGTTCCCAGTTAGATATTTGAGTGACAATTGATTCATATAAGGGAGCGTTCATAAATAACGTCACGTAAAAATTGTCCATTTTAAACCACCCCACCCCTCCCCCTATGTTACACTTTTTGTATGAGACCTCTGAGTTTTATGAGTCGTCACACTTTTCTGAACCCCCCTCTCCTCCCCCTTAAAAGCGTGACGTAATTTATGAACGTTTCCAAATAATCGCTTCCCAATCCCATTTGAAGACAGCTCTAGTGGACTGAAATCGTTTTAAACATAACTAAATATTGAAAATGACTCAAAAGATTTTACTAGAAGCGAACGACTGAAAAACGCCTTTGAAAGCCCCAGAAACACTCCTGGAAACCCATGGGACCCATTCAACCCCCTAGAACACCCCTGGAACAACCCTTTGAACGAAATCCTTTGCAATGAAATTCTTTGAAAACCCGTTGATTGCTCCTAAACCTTCCTGGAACGACCTGAAATACTGCTGGGACCCCCTTAACATTATGAACACCTCTGAAACGCGCTTAAAACCCATTGAAAACCCCTGAAACCTTCCTGAAGCCCTCTAGAACACCCCCGAAACATCCTTGAAACGTCTTTGAAACCCCATGAAATGCACGGCTAGGTAAAGTGAAAAAAAAAAAATCTGGCAGTCATGCTAACATTGTGGGTTATGCCAGTGTTCAACAATTGGATCCTAGATGCATAATGATAGTGCGATAAGAAAAATATTTTTTCAAATGAAATTACAATGAAAATTTGATTTTAAACAATGTTAAACTGCTAAGGGTAAGGACATCCTTTCAGCTCTTGTAACTATGGTGTGACTTTGATATTTGTGGTCGATTTGCCAGCAAAGCTTTTTTTTTATCTGTATTGATCTGTATGTAAGATTTTTAGCCCTAGGCTAGTTCATCTCGCGACCTTCTTCGGGAGTACTTCCCTTCCCTTATTTCGTAACAGCAATTTCTTAAAATTAATCTTAAGAATTGTGCAGTTTTCGTGTCATCAGCGGTATAAAATTTTTAATAGATATTTTACACGTAAAATATGTATAATTTTGTAACTTTTTTGGAGCAATATCATGACATACATGTACAGGTATACGCATCTAAATCATACGTTTACGTTGATGGAAAATTACTTAAGTCAAATTTATAATAACTTTTTCAGAAACTGTTTAACATTTGGGTAGTGTTCAACAATTGGCGAATTACCCTAGTTACATATTTCTGTATAAAATTAAATATTCTCTCAAACTGCGTGCTAGGCGAAATTGAAAGTCAATATCTTTTCTTGCCGTATCGGTACCGCGCAAGTTACGAACATTCGAATTTATGTTTCCAGCTGCCAAGTATTCGCGCAATCCGAATTTGTTATAAAAAACCCAAATTAATCCACCTAGTGGTGATAATGCCTTTCTCGTCGTATATGTTCTTACGACCTTTCCGTCGACGTAAGTCAAAGTGTTCCTGAATCCTGATATTTAAAAAAAAAAGTATGCATTTTATCAAAGCCATCATTGAAATAACTTAAAACCAATTGTTGGCACATAGTCCGACGTTATGTTCAACGTATAAGCAGAGCTGAATAGTATCAGATTTCTCAGTTGACTGCTTGAGCACCTTCACTAACACTGGGGGCTGATCAATATCAACACGATACTAACAAGTCCAGTTGGCCTAGTGGTTAAGGCTATGGATCGCCAGTCCGGAAACAGCGGGTTCGATTCCCGTTCCGGTCGGGAAATTTTTCTGGACTTACTGGGCAAGGGCATAGTGTATCATTGTACTTGCCTCACAATATACAAATTCATGCAATGGCAGGCAAAGAAAACCCTTCAATTAATAACTGCGGAAGTGCTCTTAAGAACACTTAGTTGAAGAGAAGCAGGCCAAGTTCCAATGCGAACGTCGAGCCATAAAGAAGAAGAAATGATCACAAAAGCTGCTGTACTGTCAAACCCCGCGT
This sequence comes from Aedes albopictus, assembly GCF_035046485.1. Classification (NCBI taxonomy): domain Eukaryota; kingdom Metazoa; phylum Arthropoda; class Insecta; order Diptera; family Culicidae; genus Aedes; species Aedes albopictus. The sequence continues at coordinate 223,057,689 of NC_085138.1, forward strand.
ATTCGTCACTCTTTAATACGACACTTTTTAATTTGTACCCCGCTCATTCGACATTTGTCGAATTTAAAAAATGATCAAATGTCACAGTGTCATACACTGTAAATACAAATGATCCGATATTGTGGTGTTACTCACACCCGCAGCGGTTCCTCGTGCAGCTGCTACTTCCGAAAGTTCAAATTTGTTGCTTTCCGACACCTGATCCGTTTGGTGATCAACCGCAGTGAACCTCGGAAGTCAACAATCGTAAAATGAACAAGCTATCAATTCGTACCACCACAATATCTGTAAGATTTGTGTTCAAAAACAAATCATACAATCTAAACAAAACTAAAATAGAGTTTGTTTATCGAATTAAAAGTTCACGCAGGTAATTTCACAGCAATCATTGTCGAATTTCACATTTTACCACTTTCGGTTCACATTTTACCACTTACTGATTGTCCCTGATATGGTCTTAGACTAAGACTAGTTTCATGCAAATTGTTGATCAGTTTTCCTAAAATGTCGCAAATTTATGTAATTTGTGCATTTCGCCAGTTCCGGCGAGGTACTCAAATCTGGTTCCGGAACACTACCGGTAAATGTGGCCTGAGACTATTTTCTTGCTGATCGTTCTCCGTGTTATCGAAGAAGCCGTTATTTAATGTGTGCGTTTGGTTCCGTTCTACATTTGACCACATCCGTCGGGGCACATGGAACCGGTTTCAGCACACTATTGGTTTCCCAAAGTATGGTCTATGTTTTTTCTTTCTTGTTAACCGTTCATCAGGCTACCTAAAAGTCATTTAATGTGTCGAATTTATGGGTTTGGTTCTCCTTTACATTTGACGACTTCCAATGAGGCAACCGTAATCGGTTGCGGAACACTACCGGATGTCCCCAACATGGCCGGAAACTTTTTTTTTGCCAAATCAATATACCTAAAAATCCGCGATTTGATGTGTCGCTTGCATGGGTTTCGTTCACTTTTATTTTTGACCATTTCCGGCGTGAAACCCGGAACCGGTTCCGGATCACTACCGATTCAGATATGTTCTGAAAATATTTCCCTGCTTACTGTTCATCAGGATAAAAAAGCCACTAATTGATATGTCGCATGGACGGGCTTCCTCTCTTCTTGGCGTAACGTCCTCACTGGGACAAAGCCTGCTTCTCAGCTTAGTGTTCTATGTGCACTTCCACAGTTATTAACTGAGAGCTTCCTCTGCCAATGAGTATTTTGCATGCGTATATCGTGTGGCAGGCACGAAGATACTCTATGCCCAAGGAAGTCAAGGAAATTTCCTTTACGAAAAGATCCTGGACCGACCGGGAATCGAACCCGTCACCCTCAGCATGGTCATGCTGAATACCTGTGCGTTTACCGCCTCGGCTATATGGGCATGGATGGGCTTGGTTAACTTTTATACTTTGCCACCTCCGGCGGGACATCTGGAACCGGTTCCGATATGGTCTGAGAATGCTTTCTTGCTTACTGTTCATCAGGTTACCGAAAAAGCTGCGGTTTGATATGTCGCATGCATGGTTTTAGTTCAATTTTATATTGGCCACTTCCAACAAGACACCCGGAACCGGTTCCGGAACACAACCGGTTCAGATATGGTCTGACAATATTATCCTGCTTACTGTACATCAGGATATCAAAAAAGTCACTATTTGATATGTCGCATGCATGGGTTTGGTTAACTTTTATACTTGGCCACCTCCGGCGGGACATTTGAAACCGGTTCCGGAACACTACCGGTTCCGATATGGTCTGAGAAAGTATTCCTGCTTACTGTTCATCGCGTTATCGAAAAAGCCGCGGTTTGATATGTCGCATGCATGGGTTTAGTTCACTTTTATGTTTGACCACTTCCGGCAGGACACCTGGAACCGGTTCCGGGACACTACCGGTTCAGATATGGTCTGAGACTATTTTTCTGCCGACCATTCATCAAGTTATCGAAAATGCCGTAGTTTGATGTGCCGCATGGATGGGTTTGTAGCGTTTTCATATCTGGCCCCTTCCTGGGGTACCGGTCCGGATCGCCTAAATGGCCATAACTCCGGAACGGCTGGACCGATCTAAACCATTTTCAATAGGAAACAATGGGACCAGATTCCGCGTCGAATGAACCGTCGGTCATTGAAATCGGTTGAGGTTTACTGCCAAAAAGTGATGTGAGTTTTTTTGTACACATACACACATACGCACACACACACATACATACACACACACACAGACATCACCTCAATTCGTCGAGCTGAGTCGATTGGTATATGAGACTTGACCCTTCCGGAGGCTCTATCAAATTTTCGTTTTTGGAGTGAACATATAGCCTTTCGGTACACCTTGGTGCACGAGAAAGGCAAAAATCTATAAATATTGAAGTTTAGGCAAAAAAAATGTACTTTTCGGAAGAAACCCCATAAATAGTATGAAAGTTGCATACTTTCAGGCATTTTCAATGGATTTAATAAACTTTAAACTAAAATAATGATAAATTTAGGAAACTTGCTAAAGTTTTGCTTAGCGTTTTGCATTCTGGAATGGTTGATTCATTTGATTAATTGGAAATCATATTTTCAGTTCTTACAAAGGCACTTCACTGACTGATCACTTTCACCCCGAAAGCAGATTTATTGATTTATCTATATATATAAAAATGAGTTGAATTTCCTTTGCGGCAACAAAACTCACGAACGGCTGAACCGATGAGGATGACTCTGGTACGATTCGATTCGTATTCATGGTTGCTGTGTTTATAAGTGTTCGATTGCTCGGGAGATCAGCGGACTCGAAGTGCTCCAGTGGACGACGACGACGACAACGGCGATGATAAATACGAAACGGTTCGGTTTAACTATTTGAATTTATTACTCTCCCCAAACAGGCAGCGTGCCTGCTGGGGAGCTGACTATTGCTATGACTATTATGTTCTACATTCAAATTGGGCCTCTTATATATACAGTGGCAAGTACGGTGGCGATATTGGTTTGTGTAGTGACGTGCGCACTGCCTATTGCTGGTCGGTATGAAAGAGCGCAAAGCAAAACAAGTGAGCAGTGCGCTGGGTTGTATCAACCACGCTGCCTACTGCAGCGTGGATAATAGAGACTGGCTGTTGAGACGAACACGGGACGATGAAATGGGAACAATTGAATGGGCTTCTGTTGTACACTGTTGTGCGTAGACGAGGTTCACACTGCCTGGGTAAACGCCGTTTGCGGTGTTGTTTTGCTCGGTCGGTTAGTGAATGGATTGTGTTCGATTAGGAATTATTGGGTGTATGAACGGATGACAACTTCGTTACCGAACAATAAGCAATAAAAGTTACGAAAATCAACTGAAAAAGTAAGAAAATTGATAAAAACCTGTTTTTTATGAGCTGGGAAGAAAATCAACATGATCGGAATCAAACCAATCTAGAGTGCGGTGCTTAAATGACCTTAAAAGCTGTCAAACCACCACAAGATAGGCAAGACAGAGTTTGCCGGGACAGCTAGTTTCAAATAAAATTATTACAATAAAATGATTTGCAGTAAAAATTTCAACCGCGTTAACTAAACCATGGCCGTGCTTGTTTCAAACCAATCAGTTAGTTTAAACCATATCGATAACTATTCAAAAAATAATCGCTAAAACTGTGAAAAGCATTGAAGAGAATTGTCAGACAAAAGAGGCACAAAACAAGCAGCAAAGAAAACGCGGCGATTACTCTTTATCCCAACTGGTAACAGATAATGACATGATCTCAAAATTTTTTGTTGCAGACGAAACGGAAGCTGAATTTGTTGCGTACATTTCAACTCGTGAATAATCAATTATTACTAACCCAAAATCGAAACTCTTTGATGATACATCTTCAGCAGCGTTGCAGTGTTTACCGACTCGAAGTTACCGCTCGAAAATCACAATGCAAGGCTTAAAAATATCTAAACTCGTGGTACACGATCTTTGTCCTATTTTATTCAAGTAGGGACAAACGTATGTCGCATTGGGTAGAATGTCGCAACAAATTCAGGTTGCGACATTGTCGTTATTGTTGCGCGATGGTTGAATTTTGATTCACTGGTGAAAAGTGATCAATTTCACCTGAAATCACGATACTAATATTTCCTTCCCCTTTCCAACCCGATAGCAAGGACGTGGTCGGTGCCGCTATTGTACCGTTAGGGGCTGTCCATAAACCACGTGGTCATGAGGGGGGGGGGGGGGGGGTTTCGGCCAATGACCATTTTGTATGGACGAATAAAAATTTTTGTAAGGACAAATGACCACGCGGGGGGGCTTGAAAAGTCCCAAAAAAATGACCACGTGGTTTATGGACAGCCCCTTTTGGCGCCGGAGCACCACAAACGTGTTCGACTCCAGGGAGGCTCCGACAACAGCGGCGAAACAACCTTTTGACCGCATTCCTTCATTGTTTACCATAAATTCCAGAATTCTTTGGCTGTAAATACTATGCTTAGAAAGAATTTTGCATGAATTGCATCTACCCATCAAATACAAATCAAAATTTATTAATAACGCAAATAACATTCAATTATCGATTGCTTTACAACACCGAGTTTCGTCAAATGATTGAGCTGGAACACCTAATTAACAATCAGATAGAAGCCAATAACCTCCCAAACCAAAACAACTCTCCATCAATCACTCTCGAAACGAACTCGAACTCCGTCGCAGAAAAAAAAACCTTCTCAAATCAAATTCGTTTATCCGTAATTGAAAATGAAATAAACGTTAATAATAGCAGCCCGACAGCGTCAGTCCAGAAAATGTATGCCACGACTAATTTGAGTCGAAAATTTTCCCTCCCGGTTTTTCCTTACGGTACGGATTTTTTTTTCTACTTGTGTGCCCGCCAGCACGATTGGAAAATGGTAGAACCCTCGTCAAAAGGGCGCACAAGCGCGCTACTTCGTGATTGGCTGTGAATTTATTGTTCGTTTATTTGGCGTCTTGATCCCAGGAAAGCTATGGTTTGGCGGCGTCTTGCGGAAAATGGGAGAGGAACTTACCTATCCTATGAACGTCTATAGGAGCGCCTTACTTGGGCTGCATAACCATACTATGTATTTTGGTTGGTGGACGGTAAACATTGTAATGGCTTTGAATTGATCGAATTTTGTAGGTGAAATGATAATATAGTAGTTTTAAAATTTAAATTAATTGTCGAATAGCTTTTTACTGCCTTCGTATTAAATAATTTTGTACACAAATTAGTTTTGGATTGTTTAAAGTTTTCATTATATGGGGTTTTCGTACTCCGGCAGCTTCCTGTTGCGCTTAATTGAGTGTCGTTGTTAAATTTCGGTTGAGTTTTGCCGTCCCTCGAAGTGGCTCAGTGAAAAACTATTCCAATTTTCTCACCTCAATGCTGCCAGCGAACGCAATACTCAAGCAAATTTGAAGTGCCATAAAAAGTTACCGTGGTACGGGGTATTTTTGGTTTGCTATTTGCTATGAAAATACGTACCGTAAACCGGGGTCAAATTAATCACTTTAAAACACCTTTTGCTGATAACGTGAGTACCAATCCAAATATTGTCAAAAGAGTTTATGAAAAATCAGTACTGGGTGGATTTCTGTAAAACTGCGTGACACAATTTTGGTTCAAAAAATTTTAACATAAAGTTTAACAACTTTAAACCCTAAAAACTTGAAAATACCATTTAGGGGTGAAATTGATCAGCATACAATTTAAAATCAGTTAAAATTCTAAATCGCCTTATCCACTTAATTTTGACCTTCTGAACACGAATAACGTATCAAAACTCTTACAAATTGTGAATTTGGCTGTTAAAAAGCCAAATTAACTTTTGAAATTTACTCTTAAACGCCTGAATGTAGGCAATTTTCTATGAAACAAACAAGTTCAGCCACGTTAAATCACTTTTTAAAGAAAATACAATTGTTTAATAACTGATTCTTGTCTAGAATAGGTACATAATATCACAATAAAGGTTCCATAAAAATGTTAACACAAAAAGTTCACAGACAATACTAGTGGCAATCGATTGATTATTACCAACGGTTTCATCTAAGTAATAAACACATTGAAAAACCTTAAAAAAGTAATGTAAGACCAACTTTTTCTTAAAACTAAAAAGTGTATGCTCAATTCATCTCTAGGCATCCTTGAACTGAATGACGTAAGAACATTATGATCATAACGACGTATAGAAGTTGCTAGAATGGAATTACAATGTAGTCCCTGATTGATAAATTTCACCCCGCTGATCAATTTGACCCCGGTTTACGGTACTGGTGGGTTTGTCGAATTCAATAACACTCGCGTACAGGTTTTCCTCAAGTATAGTCTCCGAGAATCAGAGGCTTTCACAATATTTTGTACCTGTAATAACTCCGTAACAGGGGATTTCTTTCAAATAACGAGTTTCTATCATTTTTCCGAACGGTGGCATCATCGCTTTGCCACTACAATTCCTTTCCCCTTGAATCGAGAATTCATACATTTCTAAAGCAATAGTTATTTACAATTTAGTTTTTAGAGACAATAAAATTAGGAAGAAAACTTTTCATTTCGTGCTTACAAATTCAGGCCGGGGTGGCCTCTGCTGTACATAGTAGTCGTCTCCATCCCACTCGGTCCATGGCTGTTTGTCTCCAGTTCCGCACTCTGCGTAGGGTCTGCAGATCGTCCTCCACTTGGTCGACCCACCTAGCTCGCTACGCTTCACGTCGTCTTTTACCGGTCGAATGACTCTCAAGAACCATTTTAGTCGGGTTGCTATCCCACATCCTGGTGACGTAACCCGCCCACCGTAGCCTCCCGATTTTCGCGGTATGGACGATGGTTGGTTCTCTCAGCAGCTGATGCAGCTCGTGGTTCATTCGCCTTCTCCAAGTCCCGTCTTCCATCTGCACTCCGCCGTAGATGGTACGCAACACCTTTCGTTCGAAAACGCGCCCTTGGAGTTGGTCCTCTGCACGTAGGGTCCATGTTTCGTGCCCATAGAGGTCGACCGGTCTAATCAGCGTTTTGTAGATAGTCAACTTCGTGTTACGGCTAACTTTATTCGATCGTAGAGTTCTGCGGAGTCCAAAGTAAGCACGATTAATGAATAATCCGATTCGCCTGGCTTCACTCTTTAGTCGGATGTACGTTTCCGTCGAATTCACGAGCTATAATATCAATATCATCAGCGAAACCAAGCAACTGAACGGACTTCGTGAAAATCGTTCCACTCGTGTTTATCCCCGCTCTCCTTATTACACCTTCTAACGCAATGTTGAACAGCAAGCACGAAAGACCATCACCTTGCCGTAACCCTCTGCGAGATTCGAAGGGACTCGAGAGTGCCCCTGATACTCGAACTACGCACATCACTCGATCCATCGTCGCCTTGATCAATCATATCAGTTTATCCGGGAATCCGTATTCGTGCATAATCTGCCATAGCTATTCTCGATCGATTGTATCATACGCCGATTTGAAATCGATGAACAAGTGATGTGTGGGCACGTTGTATTCGCGGCATTTCTGCAACACCTGGCGGATGACGAACATCTGGTCCGTTTTAGCGCGTTCACCCATAAATCCAGCCTGATATTGCCCCACGAACTCTCTTGCAATCGGTGCAGACGGCGGCATAAAATTTGAGAGAGTAGTCGTATCGATTACCGAACGTTCAGCTGTTGAAAATTCGGTAAAAAATTACCGAATACTGGAAAAAATCTAAGTGTGTAGAAACCTCCAAAGCAGACAGGAACAACAGTACAAGCATCAGTCCAGCACACCTTCTAGCTTCACGGCCAGCATCCAACAGCAACAACAACAACCACACAGCACTGATGTTCAGCCGAATGGTGCACTCGCAGTAAAAATGTTAACAATATGACAAAAGGTCGAAGCATCTTTCTCGCAACGGTCCACAACCAGAAGCAGACAATGAATGCACTTTCATCCGTTCTACCAGTCCGTAAAAATGCACTTTCAGCAATGTTCACGCTACGCTACACCAAAGAACTGTCAATCTTCTCTTGCCGCTCGCACACAGAGCGGTAGTGGCTAGACTGCGGTTTCACCAGAACCACGCTATTACCACAGTAAGTTGATCGCGATGAAGGACTGGTGTGGTGTGGCCTATAGTGGTTTCGCAGCGCGGTGTCACGAACACTAATGCAAACCTATTGGTTGAGAATATGCCCATTTGATTTTGCCGGGAACAGCTGATTTTTGTTTAATTTTGTCCACCAGTCACTCAGGTAGTGTTCGTGAAATGCGAAGTGTACGTACACTAGGGCAGTTCAGATTTCAAACATGTTGGAAATTCAAAGCTCCCATATGTTCATTTCAATCCTTGGTGCAAAACTAGAGTCCTGTTAAATTTTCAGCCATTTCGGTGGTGATTTAATGGTGGCCCAAGAGCAAAATAGGTTTGTATGGGAATTACTATGGAGAATTTTCAAAAAAAGTTCTCCGCGTTGTAGAGCATTCATCCATGGATAAAATCATAGGGTCAAAGCCATATTGAATTCTTCAGATCTCAATGATGAATGTTGCCGAAAACCGGAACTTATTTCGACAATCGGCAAAAAAGATATTAAACAAATTCTCACTCGCATGCGCATCTTCTTACACGATGTCCTGCAAGGTGTGCAAGAAGCTAACACGCATACTATGATTGCGTGTCAAGCGTGTCGGTCGAGCTGTGGTCTTCTGTTCAAGCATGCATGGATGAATATCAATTAATAACTTTTGACTGGTAAGTCGAAATGAGTTGCGGTCTTCGGCAACATTCATCATTGAGATCTAAAGAATTCAATTTGGCTTTGACCCTATCACTTTATCCTTGTGTTGATGTTCTACAACGTGGAAAACTTTTTTTGAAAATTCTCCACAGTAATTCCCATACAAACCTAGTTTGCTCTTGGGCCACCATTAAATCACCACCGAAATGGCTGAAAATTTAACAGGACTCTAGTTTTGCACCAAGGATTGTAATGAACATATGGGAGCTTTGAGTTTTTAACATTTCTGAAGTCTGAACTGCCCTAACGTACACGCAACACTACTAAAAGCAGAAACCACTATAGAGATTGCTGACAGCTCACCTACAAACACTATCGAAAGTTTGTTTTCATCGTGAAAATTTTTCCAGCATGCACGTCTTTACGATTCTAGGAATAAAATAGTAAAAATCAACAAAAATCTGTGCAAATGACGATATATTTGAACAGGCCGATTGTAACGTGTAATTTGATCCGTTGACTTTGTTTTTGTTTTCATCAGGAAACAAGCGTTTGCATACACGCTCTCTTAGTTAGAGCGTTTGTGGTTGGGTAATAATCGTTTAAATCGCTGAAATTATTGGGAAACGTATATTAACGTGTATAAGGCAGCCAGTTGTCAGCAATCACTATTCACCGAATTCTTTGCGCTGTGAGAAAGAATAATGGAATAAGAATAATTCAACAAAAGAATTAGGTACTTGAAATCACATGTGCGATACTATTTACTACAGTAACAAAAGTTTGAAAGTGTCTTTGAAGTTCACCTAACTCGCAGTTTGAGAAAATATTGAATTTAATTCGGAAACATGTGACTGTTTGGCTATAAAACATGTAAACTCGTTATTCAATAATGTGCCTTAACCCGGGAGCGGTCGCGTCGTGTACTGAGTACACGCACCAAGAAAAATGCACGCACGTGGTACACAGCGTGAGCGCGATGTCGCTGCAGGTAGTCAAAGACGCGACTGCTCGAGGGTTAACATTATGGCCATTACCCACATATTGTTATAAGTTTGGACCGTTATTTTTGATAAGTTAAAATGCCCCTCACGTCGATAAATTTCACCTGAAATGACGGTATTTACATGATGGATGTAAAATTGAATCAAATGTGTCATTCAGCCATGAAATGTTTAAGTATGTTTATGGTTTACGTTTACACGTGACGTTCCTAATTTTATGAGAGTGTAGAATAACCTCCACCGGTCTTCGAAAAAACCCCTCTGCGCACGGTCTTGGGTCCAACAATATTTTGATTTCTTCAATAGTAATCCAACCCGATGAATTGCATCGGAAGATCTGGAGGTGCACCTTGCTTCAGAATGTCCGTTAGCCGTGTTTGGGGGAAAATTATCCTCGGAAGGAGAAATGTGCCGGCAGACGATATGCACATGCTTGCCGTTGATAAAAATCCTTTTTCTGCGGAAGTAATACAACCAACCTGCTGTTTTCCACGAAGAACCACTAGGTACCTTAGATTTTTTTTGTTTGAACCTGCAAAATGATTAAAACTGACTGACATCAAGTCTAACAACTAACATTATTAATTTTATACTTTTCGTTACAATTGAGGTTTCATGCTCGTTAAAAATGTGACTTGGTGTGACCTTTCCGGGACATGTAGCATCTTCAAGTATTTTTCGACATTGTGTCTGTTGAATCCCTGTGCATAAGCTTCTGGGGTACAAAAAACATGTAGTTCCGAAGGCCTATTTCGGAAACCCCGGAACCACTCTTTACCGGCTTGTTTGCTTTCAATTTTGTTCGGATGCTGTATTTCATTGCGCGTTTCCAGCTGGATAGCCAAACTGCGTATTTCTCTTACCGTTATTCCGTAGCAGGTAACTTCCAGTTTAAGAATGTGTTAAACCAGTTAGTCTTCCTCATCATTTGAGAAAACAGTTGCAAATGAACCGATTAATTTCACTTTCACATTATCCAGCGCAACGTAGCGAGCAAGATTTGGACGTGGTATGTACCTACACCATATTCCCGAGCAGCTCCATTCACGAAATCTCCGCGTTTTACTGCTTGCACTACTCGTTTCATGGTGTCCTTTGACCACTTTTGATACCTAAAAACTTTTTAGTAACACCGAACCATGTTTGTTTCGCTTGCACACGTGTGCTCGCCATCGAATAAGAAAGATCAAAACAAAATCAAACTGCAAAGTTTTTAAGGTGAGGTATGATTTCCTGCTGCTCACTCTATAGGTACTCATCCATCAGTATGCTCCCTACGTTGAAACCTGCGCAGCGCAGTTGGCATACACAGAATTACTTATGTCTACTTGTTTTAACATCCACTTGTAGTTTGCTCGAAACTGGTTAGCGTTTGGGTTGCTATTTGAACCACTCTACGAGCGAATGGCCCCAAAGAACATTTCCAAGTTATCTTGGCTAAAGGTAAATACGGCTTGTATTTTAGATAAGTATTGGCGTTCCATCTTGAAGTTTCAGGCTGTGAATGTTATTTCAATGTTACCCTGCTGCGCGGCTTTTTTGAAATCTCGTGACTCATCCTGCATACTGTTCAGCACACCGAACAAACTGTTAAACATCCTCAAAAATGTTGCCTTCTGGTCCACAATCTTTGACGTCAGCATTTCGAGAATGTTGGGCGCTGATGTCGCGCCGTTGTTGCGTGTTTGAACTGCGAGAATTACCTTCATCTCACTGCATATTTTCGAAGTTCACATGTTTGTCACTGACAGTTAGGATCTTTGCAAGATTCACTAGTTTAATTTTTTATTTTTTTTTAGTACGCACTAACCTTATTTCGATGTAATCCCTCTCTGACCGTTTCACTATTAGAATCCAAAGTTTTTTGAGAATGCTGAGTATTTCGAACAAGTTTAATCATGTGTACACTGTACAGTGTGAAGCAGAATTGCAAAACATGTGCCTCATGTGTTCCTCATGGAAGCGTGAAACTGGTTTTCAAATCTGAATCGGTGCTTGAATTACAGCCCATAATTTTTAACTTACGCTAGACAACGGACAACATAGGTATACGACACCCAGTGGTCAAAATTGGAAAAAAAAAATCCGTTCGATTTACAGTTCGGTAGGGGAGGGGAGGTTATGGTCAAAGTCTAGGGTCCATTTAAATTTATATGGGCGAAAGTCTACGAGGGGATGTCTGAATTTGCCAAATTTGAGTCTACGTAGTTTATGGACAGTAGCGTGGGACACAAAAAGACATTCTACTCCTGTACACTTTTTGAGTTCCATTTTGGCCCCATATCAACTGTGCAAAATTTCAGTTCGATAAGAGAAACTATATTTTAGCGCCAGCCGTTTTAAGTTTTCATACGATTTATTATGGGGAAAACCACTTTTTCAAAGAAAAATCGCCACAGGTTGCCCCTTAACCCCTAAAAATATATCGATGAATGATTTCTGTTGGAAATTTTACGAGGAACAAACCCTCTGAAGGCCGCAAAGCGATCTAAGGCATGTGGAAAAGTTATTGACTGAAAACCGAATGGCATGCCAACGCTGTTTAACATGTAAGGTGAGGTAGTTTACGTTTTCCACGGGAGTTCTCTTGAAGAATCGGACTTCACTCTACGTTGGTTCTGACCATAATGGCTTGTGCTTTATTCATGATATTTCTTAGACCTACTTAATTACTAACACATACAAAGTTGGATTGGGGAGGGGCTTGGACGATCATACGATCGATGTGTCTTAGAACTGCGGTCAGTCCAGACCGTGGGACCGCACCGCACATGCAATGCTGACACGACGAAACTCGATCAGTTCATAAACATTCAACTCCATCGAATGCTTATCGCAGCAGCATGGCATGGCAAGTGTTGTCAGGAATACTGGATATACCACAAAGGAATAACAATAAATAATAAAATCTACTGATTTTATCAATCGGGTAAGTCTTAATAACTTTTTCCACGAAAGTCGCATCGCTTTGCGGTCTTCGGAGGTCTGATTCCTCGTGAAGTTATCTACAGAAATCATTCAACGACCTATTTTTAGGAATCAATGGGTGACCTCAAGCGATTTTTCTTTGAAGAAGTAAATGTTCCCCATAGTAAATCGTATGAAAAACTAAGAATGGCGGGCGCTAAAATATAGTTTCTTCGATCGATCTGAAATTTTGAACCGTTGATATGGGACCAAAATGGAACTCAAAAAGGATACAGGAGTTGAAGTTTTTCCAATTTTTGTATTTTCCCATATAAACCGTGTAGCAGGCTAATGGACAGCCATGGGCAAAACTACGGTTTTTGCCAGGAGGTGCACTGCGATCAAATACTTAGGGTAATTCATGTATTTTGGACAGGCTGAGGACAACTTTGAAAAAATCGTCCCCTAGCTTCCTTAGAAAGCAATTGATTATGTTGCAAAGTTACCAATACGCTTACAATATGATTGTACTTTGCGTTCCTGGTGACAAAAACCTTAACGAAAGCATTTCAAGCTGAGAAAATCACAATTTCCGATCGCCTGTAAGAATTGCATTTTGGACACCGAATATATATTTTGGACACCCTCATGTATATATAATTTGGACAGGGCAATTATCTCAATGTTTAGCCATGAATACTGTTAAATGATGAAAGTACCATAAATTAACAAATATTTTCTTACAAATAATTAAATTTCTCCGCTTAACAGGCGTTTATTTTGATAACTATTGCAGTTTTTGTTATAATCGAGAAAATATCGCCAGACCCACAGAATACGCCTCCAAGTATGCAATCGCACAGCATCCCCATGTAGTTCGTCAGATGACCAAAATATATTAACAGTAGAAACCATGCAATGTATTTTGGACACTTCCTATTTTAAACGTTCTAGATGAATGTTAAGAGATTGGCTGCCTAATGCTTCTTTATTGAACATGTTTCATTGTAATAAGGCTTTTAAATTTCTTACAATTATTGATTCAACGATTTTGAGGCGAATATTGTATGTGACTGCGAAGTGTATGTCGTCTTGCATACCTTGTGCATTTGAGGGGTTTTAGTAAAATAATTTATATTTTCGATAATTTTGAAATAAATTCTTAAATGTTAAGCGTATTTTCACCGTAAGTCATCAGAATAGGGTCTACTTGATCCAATAATCGATATTGAGAAGTATCTACTTTTATGAGCTCTCCGGAACAAGACATACAACGCCATGCCTGTCCAAATTACATACATGTCCAAATTATATTTTTTACCCTATTAGTACATCCATTTATTATTCAGCGCCCCATATCTCACAGCAATGCATTCAAATTCTAGGGGTATCTGGCACCCCCGGTGGTTTGGCCTATGTGAACAGCGCCATGTGAAAACATGCAAGTACTGTTTTGATAAAATCATATTTAATAATATCAACAAGAACGTCGTTCAAACGGCCCTCTAAAATTTAATTTTTTTTTTTTTTTTTGAGACTTTAAATTTATTAATTTTAATTCATTCGCCTCCAACAAACTATTCTACAATTCCTGTAACAATCCAGTTAGCTTTAAATACTTTAGCATTTTGGTTTCAGCTTTTTCATTATTTCCTAATGATTCTTGTAGATTTAACCTAATTCCTAATTTTTCCCTTATATTATCAAACTTTTTACAACTCGTTAATATGTGGTTTATGTTTAGTTCATCATTACATGTTTCGCAAACATCTGGTGCAAGCTTTCTGAAAATATGGCTTTTCGTTATTCTCGAATGTCCTAAACGACATCTTGTTAAAGCTATTTGTTCCTTCCGTTTCGGTCGATCCTTCCACTTCCTAACTTGCGTTTTAATAGACGCTAAATGATGGTGGTGTTCGTTAGTCCATTTATGTTGATGATTCTTCCAAAGCTCTTCTGAAACCCATTTGGCAATATCCGATGCTGGAACGTCATGTACAGATAATCGCGAAGATCTTCCTCTATTTGCAGCTCGATCGGCCTCTTCATTTCCCTTGATTCCTGTGTGACCCGGAACCCAGCAAAAAGAGATTTTCTTGTTGCCGATGCTTGTTTCGATGGCTTGTATGCAGGAGTTCCGACATTTACCACTTTCCAACGCTTTCAAACAACTTGCTGAGTCTGATAAAACAACGGTTGGCTTTTTCGATGCATACTTCACTGCTGTTGCTATTGCTGCTGCTTCCGCCGAGAATATACTGTATTGATCTGGTAGTTTGCGCTCAACCGTTTGTCCACACAAAGCGACCCCAAAACCGACGTTCGAGCCAAGTTTGGAGCCATCTGTATAGATTTTCTCGAATGTTCCATATTTTTCATCCAACATACTAGTAACAATAGCTTTAGCCCTAACGGCTCCTTGTCCTACTTTAAATTTATTTTTTACAGTCCAGTCAATTGACGGTGACTTTGCATTCCACGGTCTACGACTGATACGGGAGAGTTTTTGCACGGGTGGGATGACTATTTCGACCAGCGTCCTTAAGGCTGAGTTGGTGGTGCTTCGGAGTGCTGGTTTACCAATGACAGACTTCTCTTCAATTCGACATAGACTTTTAACCATAGCTAGGACAACTCGTTCGTTGAGTGGGAGTACTCCGCTTTCCACAGCCATGGCTATCGCAGGTGATGTTCGAAAAGCACCGGATGTCGTTCGCAGGAGTTGGTTGAAAGTGGTTTGGTAAGGCCTAACACATTTCGTACCGAATAATTCAATCCCGTATAACAGCTTTGAAACACAGATGGCATTTCCTATCCGCCACAGAACTTCTCTGCTAGCGTGATTTCCAATTGCTTTAATGAAGTTTAAACGCTTTTTAACGCATTGAACGACCATCTTGCAGTGTTTTTTGAACGTGCGGCGCCTATCCAATTCCACTCCGAGGATTCTTGCTGACGGCACGTCTCGGATTTTTTCATCGTTAATTTTGATTTCAAATCTGTTCTTTTTCAAGTTGGAGTGCTTCCTTTGGCAAACATGAAGCAACATTGATTTGCTTGCAGAAAGCTCGTAATGGTTGTTCGTTGCCCAAACATGGACCGCCTCAATAGCTTTCTTCAGTCTTACTCTGGCGGCAAACGCTTGTTTTCCAGTGGAGATGAGCAATATATCGTCGGCATAGAGCAAGATTCTCACGTTTTTCGGGACAGACTCAAATATTGTATCCATAACCAGAGTGAAAAGGGTCACTGATAGGACTGATCCTTGTGGTACGCCCGTTTCCTGGATTCGAGGTTTCGAGAGTATACCTCCGAAACTTACTTGAAATGTACGATCTGTCAGGAAACCTTCGATACATTTGAGCATGTTTACTCCCATCTTAAGCTGTTTCACTCTTTTCAAGATCTGAGGACGCCAAGTCCTATCGTAGGCTTTACGTAGATCAAGCAACGCCAGTTCACAGTGTTGGTGTTTACTGGTTGCTTGCACCAGAATTTCGTTTAGCTCCGCAAAATATGTGGCTGTTCCGCGACCCGCCCGAAACGCGTGTTGATCAGGATGGAGGAGATTATTTTGTTCCAAAAACGTAATTAGTCTGTGGTTTACCATGCGTTCATAGATTTTGCCAATACAGCTCAACAGAGTTATTGGACGGTAATTGGAAGCGAATTGACGTTTTTCCCCTTGTTTCGGTATTGGAACAACAACCCCTTCCTTCCAACTATCAGGGAAACGTCCTGTGGTCCATGTTTTGTTGAACGCTTTCAGCATTGATAGTTTTCCCGATAAAGGAAGCCTTTTGATCATAGGGTAGCCTATTTGATCCTTACCTGTCGAATAGCCTTTCGTAGAATCGATTGCGCTCAACAGTTCCGAGAGACTAAATTCGCTGTCCAGTTCGTCGATTCCTGGCGGGTTGCTGTCGTCGCATTCGGAGTTCGAGTCTAATTGACTCTCGGTTTGGTCGGTGTTGGTAGAGTCTGCAGTGTTTTCTTCGAAGACATCGGCGAAATGTTCTGCGATCTTGGCTGGATCGGTGACATGCTCGTTGTTTATAATAAAACTTTTGTTTCCATTAGACTTCTTGCCGCATAGTCTATTGAAATTGCTCCAGATTTGATCCGCTCCAGTTGTGGGTGCAAAACGTTCACAAAACTGAACCCATGATTCCTGTTTGGCCCTGGTAATAACTTTTCGAGCTTCGCTTCTGGTCCTTTGAAATTCTTGGAGACAATAATTTCTTCGAGGGTCATCTGTGTCTATCCTTCTCAGTGCACGTAATGCCTTTCGGCGAGCCTTTACAACTGCTTTCACTTCATCCGTCCACCAAATAACTGCCTTGCCATATGGTTTTCCAGATGTTCGTGGTATTGAAGATATTGCTGCTTCATAAATAGTGCGTTCAATGGTCTCGATGGTATTATCATGATCTGCTAGTTCCTCAACTTTTCGCTCATATTCCCTCCAATTCGCATCCTTGTATAGCCACCGTTTTGGGCTCTCATAGTAGGTTGACGTCTCTTTTGTTTTCAGGGTAATCGGTATGTGATCACTTCCCATTGTATCCTCTGCAGCTTCCCAAATGTACTTGAAGGCGAGATTATGCGAAGCAATAGTGATGTCGATGGCGGATAAAGATCCACGCGCTTCATTTATACAAGTTGGAGACCCATCATTTAGAACGATCATTTGATTTTTGATTACCCAAGACAAGATCATTCTACCTCTCTTCGTTGACTTGGAGCTACCCCAAGCTTCGTGAGAAGCATTCACATCTCCTGCTATAATGTATGGTGGCTGCGATGTTTCCACAAGTTTATCTAAAGCATCTATGATGTCTCGATCTTTGGTTGTATGCGGAAAGTATACTGACACCACTGTTATATTGAATGGGCTGAGCAGTCTTGCTGCACATATGGGAATATTGGAATTGATGTCGATGAATTGATGGGGAACTTCCTTCAAAATCCCAAGCCTGGCAGATCCACTTCCATTATGAACATCCCGATGAGTTAATTTCCATGAATATTTTCCTTTTAGGCAGTTATCAGCATTTTTGACCATCAATTCTTGGAGGCATAACACGATAGGTGGGTTGGTTAGAACGAAATGAGAGAGTTCTTGATTATTTGCCCAGATGCTTCTTATATTCCACTGGAGGACAAGAATTTTATTGTGGCTGACCTGGTTTCCGTCATGGGAATTGGCAGTACTCGGCTCTGAAGACATTCTCCGTATCGGTTGATTGTGTGGTTTTGCAGTCACTGGTTGTAATTTGCTTGTAACTGGTGTACACTGAACATTTCGAAGCCTGTCGTATACTTCCGAGTTGGATAATGCTTCCGCTGGTAGAGATGAGAGGCTGGGACCGTTCATCAAGGTACTCCCTCTGCTGATGATCCTTTCTTCTTGCTCATGTTCCGCTTGCGGCCGAGCTCTATTGACGCTGGCCCTCCGACCGTTGATGGACACGTCCGGCAAAAGGTAGTTTCCTTCTTCCTCATATCTCACGCCGGCTTGAGCTGCAATTTGCATTCTTGAAGCAGAAGTCAACGCATGTTGAGCTGAGTGTTGCTTAGTGGGTTCTATAATATAAGTGGGAAACAGAGAGCTACTGTTTCGATAAACGAAATTGAAATTACTTGCCTGTGGGTGCAGGCGCACCGCGTCGGCTGCCGCCAGAGGCTCATCGGGCATGCCCGGAACATCCCTGGTCAGGGCCGACACGGGAGGCCTCGCGCTTGGCGAATCATGACATTCTTTCGATGAAACGTTCTCTTCGATGCTTGATGTTGGTGTGAAGATAGGATAAAAGTTGAAAGCGTTGTATGTTCTCGATGATCTTGGTTGTTGTTGATTGGTGGAGGAGATGTTGAGGCAGCTTGGTGTCACAGGGTTGGCCGAACCCCAGGAGGACGTATCGGATAAGTTTGGTAAAACTGGCTTATTCCAGTCCCCCCGAGCGTTCACTTCCTCGTCCGGAAGGGGGGAGGTTACTTTCATCTCTCCCTCCCCACACCGCACGCCTGCATGGGGCGTTAGGGGTCGTCCATAAATGACGTAGCTTTTTAGGGGGGAGGGGGGTGTTTGTGATTTTGTGACGAAGTGTGACGATAGGGGGGTAGGGGTTTATGATATGCTACGTAGCTTTCTACTAAGCCTATTGAAAAAAGTATTTCGTATTTAATAAAATTTTTACTTGAATTATTTTTTGTTTCATTCACATCAATGTAAATAACCAATAATGAAGATTAAAGGCAGTCTCATTTAAAAGGACTTGCAGCTATCGGACGCAACAACTGTATCTGAGAAAATGGTTTTGAAATCCTGCGTAAAGAATCATGTATTGTGTTTGCAGACAAAAATCAATTTTGCTCAAATGCTTCTCATGACCAATAGTTTGTTGCTTGCTATAGAGCACTGCACGCCGCTAAGGTTGCAAAGGAAAAATTTTCTAAGTTTTTGGAATTATGGCATTATTTCAGGAGCTCTTTTCTACAGGACTTCCTCGAAGAATTCCTCCAGCAATTTCTTAAGGAGCTCCTCTAGCAGCTTTGTAAAGAATTTCTCATGGTGTTCTTTATAGGTTTCCTCAACAGGAGAAGGATAACATTTCCACAGTAATTCATACTGGAAATCCCAGAAAAAAAAAGACTTCTGTAAACAATCCAAAAGGATCTGGAGGAATCTCAGAAGGGACTTCCAGAAGAATTTCAGAAGAAACTCCTGGAGGAATTTGGAAAGGAAATCATAGAGAAATTTCAAAAGAAACTCCGTGAGGAGTACCTTGAGCAGTTCTAGATGAAACATTCGGAAAAATCTTGAATAAACTCCTGGAAGAGTCTAAGAAAGAGATATTTTTAGATTCTCAGAAGGAACTCCTGGTTCCACGGAAGAAATTTTTGAGAGAATCCCGGAAGGAATCTCTGAAAGAATCTCGAATGTAACTTTTGGGGAATCCCGAAAGACATAACTCCTGGTGAAATATAAGAAAGAAAATCCTGGAGGAATTCCAGAAGGAACAATGGGAGGAATCCGTAAAGAGATTCCTCGCGGAATTCTAAGGGAATGGAAAGATGCCTGAAAAAGTTCCTGGAGAAGTCCCGGTAATACAAATCCTGGATAAATCCTTGGATAAAGCCTAGAAGGAAGTCCATGAGAAATTTCAGAAGTATCCAAAAAGGAATTCCTGAAGAAATCCGGAAAAGAACCCCTGGAAGAATCCCAGAAGGAATTCTTGGGAGGGCTTTTAAAGACCGGTGGGGTTTCCTGCCGAGATCTCGGAATGAATATCTAAGTGAATTACTGAAGAATATCAAGAAGGAATTCCTGGAGGAATCCCGAAAGGAACTTCTTTGGGAAACACAGAAAGAAGTTCATATGGAATCTAAAAAAAAATCCGGTTAAAATCCCTGAAGAGCTGTCCGAAGGAACTGCTGGTGGAAGAAAGGAGAAGAAAACCTTGAAAGAGCTCTTGAAGGAAACCATGGATAAAATTTTAGAAAAACATTAGAAAACAAACTGCTGGAGAAATCTCAGAAGGAACGTTTGGGAGGAATCTTAGAAGGAACTCTAGAAGGAAATATTGGAGGAATCTCTGAAGCCCTGAAGGAATATAATAAGGAGGAATTTTCAAATATGGAATCCCAAGGATATATCCCCATATTCCAGAAGGAAATTCTGGAGGAACTAAAAAGGGAGAAATTCTCAAAACGGGATTCCCAAAAAAAAACTCCTACACGCAGAAAAATGGCGCTTGTTTGAAACAATAAAACGCATGGTTGATTTTCAAACTGAGAATTTACTTATTCCAAAGTTATATTTAATTGTTTTCATTTAGGGTTTATCGATAAAAACAACCGATAACCATCATTTCATATAATGTCAAAAATTTCATTTGTTTCAACAAAATAAAAACCATAAACATGGTCCGAAACTTGGTCCGAAAGCACTCACACACCTATAAAATGCTTACCCCAACATCGCCACAACGAAGAAGGTGCAGCAAATCCATCACGCCAACTTCCAAGTGCAGCTTTGGTCGTGATGGATAAAGCGCAGGTACTCTCGACAGCATCCACAAAAAGTTGATCGGCTTCGCCTTTTTTGTCTTTTTTTAGTCGTTCTCCTCCCCATCCGCTCACCGACGGTCTAAAAATAGATTTCCGAGCTGCCGCAGGAGCTGCCGTCACCAACACAATCACATTCCGGCTTTGTTAGTCACAAAAGTGCAGTCGTTTAAAACAATATGTTATTTTATGTTGGAACTACCAAATCTCTGTTTGTTCTGACAAACTGTCAAAAATTTCGTCAAATGAAAACATTTGTATTATCAAACAGTTGCAACAGTTCAGTTTAAACTAGAAATCAGTTTGTCGCTATAGTAAACTGAAAAATCGGTTGATTTGAACTAGAATTTAATTATGTTTACAATTTATTTTTCTGCGTGTAGAGTGATTCCAAAATGAACTGCTGTAAGAGTTCTAGAAGAAATGTCGTGGTGAATTTTATTCAAATGATACCAATTTGATATTTTGAAGAGATTTATTAGTGAGCAAACTAATATCTTCGGAAGAGCTAATATGGTATTTAACTATATTGGGAACATCAATTTCCTGTTCTGCGACATCAAGCAGAACGATGGGTGTTTTATTGAGACATTAGCTTTGGTGATAATCTCCACTGGTTGCGCCTATGGTCTTGATGTCGGCGATCTGATTCTAGCAGTCGGCAATGTTATTTTTCTATGGTTGTTTTTTATTTTCATAATATTCTATGAAATGAAATCAGAGCTAAATTTGATTTTTTTTGTTTATTTTTGACATGATTTTTTTTAGGGGGGGGGGGGGTGTTCAAGAAGCTATGTCATTTATAGAGGGGGTATCTGAATATGTGACGAAATGCTACGAGGGGGGAGGGGGGTATTAAAAATCGCTTAAAAAAAGCTACGTCATTTATGGACGACCCCTTACTGTGATTTCATCGCATGTCGTGGACAGATTTAGATTTGCGTCGTAATTGGTAGAGTTTCTGGGTTCTATACTGGAAAATTGAAACAGAGAGGTACTGTTTCGATAAACAAAATTGAAACTACTTGCCTGAGGGTGCAGGCATGCCGCGTCGGCTGCCGCCAGAGGCTCGTCGGGCACGCCCGGAACATCCCTGGTCAGGGCCGACGCGGGAAGCCTCGCGCTTGGCGAATCATGAAGATTAGATGAACTGTTTTCTACCGTGGTCAATGGTGGTTTGTAGATGGGATCTGTAGATGGGATATTGCTGGCGTGGTATTCTCTCGATGTCCTGGGGAAGTCCTTATTTTCGCTGGGTCTTATTTCCTTCCTTTGGGCTGTACTGTCCATTATTTCTTCTTACTACGGGTAACGACACCCGAGGCTAGGTTCGAACACGTGTCTTCAACCGTAGGACATTTTTTCCTTTCGGGGGATTCCTCATTGTCGTTGTTTTTCTGGGAGTTTCCTTTTCTTTTGGTAGTCCGCGAGTTTTCATATTCCATGTTCACTGCGTTGATTTCGATGGGTTCCGAGCTTGGCTGGAGATTTTTGGCGGTTTTCGAATTAACGGGTCGTAGTTGGTCACATGAACTAGATCGCGTTAGATCCGAGTAGCGGGTTTTGCGTGGTGGTTCAGGTTGAATGAAATGGGCGGTTCCTGTTTGCTTGCCGGGTTTATTGATGGAGATTCTGCAGCTACACTGTTGTTGGTTCTTCTTCTTCTTTTCTTGGCGTAACGTCCTCACTGGGACAAAGCCTGCTTCTCAGCTTAGTGTTCTATGAGCACTTCCACAGTTATTAACTGAGAGCTTCCTCTGCCAATGACCATTTTGCATGTGTATATCGTGTGGCAGGCACGAAGATACTCTATGCCCAAGGAAGTCAAGGAAATTTCCTTTACGAAAAGATCCTGGACCGACCGGGAATCGAACCCGTCACCCTCAGCATGGTCATGCTGAATACCCGTGCGTTTACCGCCTCGGCTATATGGGCTATATGTTGTTGGTTGTTTGAAGCTATTTGCGCTTTGAGCTCTGTGACCATTTGGGTGAGGCTTGCAATTTGTTCTTGAAGAGCTTTGATCACACGATCCTTTTCGCTGTCCGCATTTTGTGTGTGCTGGTTAGCTACCGCAGCATATGAGGACTTGTCATTAGCTTTCCGGTATTCTGATCGAGCTTCGCTGTACGTTAGATTGCGATTAATTTTCAACCGGATGATGTCTTGTTCTTCACGGTATACTGAACATTGTTTCGAGATTGGAGAATGATTTTGACCGCAGTTTTTACAGTGCTCTGGGTTGGGACATGGAGATTCCAGTATTTCGTGTGCTCCCGAGCATGTGAGGCAGACTTGTTGAAACTTCGTAGCATCGCACCTCATACGCGTGTGACCGTACGTTGCACAGCGGAAACAAACCATTGGCGAAGGGTAATAGGGTCGAACAGTCGCACGGAGAAGACCTAGATAGACGTATTCTGGAAGCCTTGCCCCACTGAAGGTTAGCACAGTTATCGGAGTGTTCCGAGTCTCTTTACCAACACGCTTTTTGATGCGTCGAACAGCAGTTACTCCTTGGGACTGCAGGTTTTTCAGAATGTATTCCTCGCTGTGATTAATTCCATCTGAATCAAACACGGCGCCCTGAACTGTGTTTAGAGTTGGGTGTTCAATTATTTCGATAGGTGTTTCGTCAATGAGCTCACGTATTTGTTTCAATTTTTCTGAAACCGATTTCGATTTTGTTCGCAGGATGTATTTTGCTCCACCAGCCTCCTTTGAAGCTTGAATTTTTTCAGCTTCACCGGACCCGAGAGCTAGTCGTATCGTGTTTCCAATCAGGAAGTGGTCAGGAGGGAGACGTGGTTTGCGTGCAGTTGAACCGGCTTCGTTTTCTGTCGTCCGAACTTGCATTAGCAAAACGATCGTTTGTGCTAGTTCATCATCTCGTAGCATACATCGAGGAACCCTGCCTTTATCAGGAGGGTCGCAGGGAGGGGGTTGCGAACGCCCTGCCATATGACCCGGCAGATGCTATCAGCGCAGGTAGTTTTTTGCGTTTGTTTTTATTTACGCAAGCAGCCGAACTTCGAAAGTATCTCAGCTCACTCTCCTCTCTTTTGACTACAGTATAGATCGGCTACCCGATAACGCACTCGGGCGAGTAGTTGTTATAACGACAACTACGATAATTTGCCGACCTATATCAGCCTCTCGAGTAGTGATGTATCGGATAACAAAATATAAATTTTGTTACAAATTACGCGTTGCAGAACTTCACTTTTACTGTAAGCCGCGGCGGTAACCGTTTACCAATGAAAACGATTGGTTTTCCGACGACAATATTCCAAAACGAGCTTGAAATTTGGATATTGAATCTAGACGATTCGCGCGCGTGGGGTATCTATACGTACCGTTTACACACTGACTAAAATTTATTTAGGAAAAGGTCTAGTTCAAATACCTACAACCACTCTTCAAAATAGTCAACAAGATTCGCCATCTCCGAGTCCGATCTTCCATCTGCACTCCGTTGTACATGATACGCAGCACCTTCCTTTCGAATAAGATTCACCTAGAGAGAGGACTATTTTCCGGGAGAATTATTCCCAGTCATGAATACAGCTGTTTACTTCTAAGCATATAAAAAAAAGACACGGACACTGTCTTCAGCTAGCGGCTGACGAAATTTAACACTAGACAACAGACATACGGCTCATGCATGGATACGGAGAAGAAACTTTTCTCACGAAAAGTTTCATCGCCTGGAGCGGGAATCGAACCCTCACCCCATAGCATGGTGCGATTAGAACCTTGGTGACCCTAACCGCATGGCTACGAGGCTCCACCAGTTGTTCAATGCTGCAAGCTTTATTAAGTTAGTCGCACGCACAATACGTAATCTTTTTTCATTGTGTACTGATTTCTTGCGAACCGTTTTTGAAATTTTTTGAAATAGCGGCTGCCTATTCTTCGTTTGTTGGGATTTCCAGAATACGGGCACCTGCTGGAAGTACAAGCTTTTCATCAGGACCCTGAAGTTAATTTTCTGCGGCGGCCATAACAGATAACTTTTTCGCGTTAAAAGTTGTTGCCGTTGAATCAGTTCAGTAGGTTGTTGGCCTAAGGTCCCCTATCCACTGTGATGAGGATGTCACCTTAGATATAGCTTCCGGTGGAGTAGCATTTCACACTCAGCCGCTGGATGCCATAACAGACGCTGTTTGAGCCGCACATCCTTGCTGAACAGACGCTCGAGACGTACCTCCTCAATCTAGCTGAAGTCAGAAGGACAACAACAGTGCCCAGGCTGCACTACCAGCTAAACACACAACTCTTTGCTGACGGTCTTTGTCATCGCTTGACCCGTGGAAGCATGAGGTAGGAACTTGTGAGGACCAGAGTTATGTTAGACGCTCTCCTTTTCGACTTACCGTCTTGCAGTCCAATAGCAGATGAGGAGTTCAAATATTAAACAAACTGTAAGATTCCATCTGGAATTTGTTTCAATAACGCAAATTTCAGACGATGGCGGAAACGTACATCCGACTAAAGAGTGAAGCCAGGCGAATCGGATTAGTCATTAATGTGTCGAAGACAATGTACATGATGGCAAAGGGCTTCAGGGAGGAATCACCGCGCCCGCCACCCCGAATTTCTATCGACGGTGATGAAATCGAGGCGGTTGAAGAATTCGTGTACTTGGGCTCATTGGTGGCCGCCGATAACGACACCAGCAGGATAACGTGCCTCTGGAGCCGGCCTTTTGATACCTGATCTACACAATGCTGCTTAGACCGGTCGTCTTCTATGGGTACGAAACATGGACCCTACGTTGACGTGCAGAGGACCAACGCGCCCTTGGAGTTTTCGAATGGAAGGTGTTGCGTACCATCTACGGCGGAGTGCAGATGGAAGACGGGACTTGGAGAAAGCGAATGAACCACGAGATGCATCAGCTGCTGAGAGAACCAACCATCGTCCATACCGCGAAAATCGGGTGGCTACGGTGGGCGGGTCACGTCATCAGGATGTCGGATAGCAACCCGACTAAAATGGTTCTCGAGAGTCATCCAACAGGTACAAGAAGACATGGTGTGCAGCGAGCTAGGTGGGTCGACCAAGTGGAGGACGATCTGCGGACCCTACGCAGAGGGCGGAACTGGAGACAAACAGCCATGGACCGAGTGGAGTGGAGACGCCTACTATGTACAGCGGAGGCCACCCGGCCTTAGCCTGATCGGTAAGGTAAGTAAAGACACTGAAACGATTCGATGAAAAATCCTGCACTCATACTAACTGCGAAAGGGGTCCAGTGAGGTGGGAAATGCGCAATACAAAGAAAATGATGCAACTTCATTATCGAACATTGTTGCAGTTAACTGACAAAATTCACAGCGTACGAAGATTCTAAGTTGTTTTCCAAATGCGGGTACATTGCCGGAGGGAAATTTGATGCTTCTCAATGCGCTCACACAAGATTTCAATCGATGACGACACACTCCTAGTTTTATTATACGCCACCTGCAGAACCTGGCGGGTAACTCGAAGATGGTCTCCTTCCGACAGTGTAGATGCTCGAAACAGATGTAGATGTAGATATTCATCTGGTGGTGCTTCTTTAATAAGCCTTGGGCGCATACCACCTGGTTGAGCATTAATGTAGTTTGCCCACTTCTCCAATGATGCCTGCAAAGCGGTGTAATGCGAATGCGTTTGCTTCAACAGCTTAATGCAATCGAATATTTCTTGATTTGCAGGAGCACCTGATTTGTCTTTTAGTTCGGGATGCAGTAGTTTTTGAATACGGGATCCATCAAATGCTGGGTTCGGAAGGAGCGTGCAAAGAAAACACCGATGAAAAGAGAATGTTATTTCTTGTATTCTGCTGCGGAAATGGTCACATCAAACTGCATTTGGACACCGTGTTTCGTTTCATCATCGGTGCCTGTTATGCTTCCTGTATCTCCAGAAAACGAATGGTGCAAAGGGTTAGTTCCAGTGCTCTGATTATCGTCGTCCTTCTCCAGGTCCTTCTCTTCAAAATCAGATGGCAGAGAAATGATCAGCAATTCTGGAAGAACGGGTTCAGATGAGGTATCCAACTGACCGCCGACTTCAGCATCGTTTTTCGACTCCAGATTACTCCACTTCTCGGAACTCGTCGTCGGGAGTTGTGTCACTCGCTGTTTGTTTTCTCTTAGACGCCATGCTGTAATTTTGGAAATTTTGGTTCAATAATCATGATTAGTGTAAGATTATTCCGTTCACCTTGAGTTTTTCCTTAATTTTCTGCGGAAATCGGCAAAAATAACTTAAGACAAATTAGTTATTCGATCGGTTTCAATGATCACCGATTGGTTTTGCTTCGTTTGTTTTTTTCCACTAACTGACGTAACATTCAAAAACGGTTTGTGCACTATTGAACAATGAATTTCGATCCTTCTGAATATTATTTTGTTTCATTCAAAATAAGAAAAATATTCACTCTTTGGCGAGCGTTCGTGCGAGACAGTCGCAACTTTTCGTTCGTCCGGTTTGTCTCCCGATACTATCCAGTTCGGTGGCTTTTTCCAGTGCTAGTTTTCCGAGTGATCAAGTGTTGAAGTGAAAATCCCTAGTGGGACGCGTGCGGTTGGCTAGGCCACAATTTTTGCCGCAAAAGTTCGTTTGGTTTGAGTAAAGTTCACGTTTCGTTTTCATTATATCACGTGGCGCATTGTCCAATTATCGAGCACAGCAGTGCAGCACCCCCCGCACACCGCGGCGCTCGCGCGGCCGTGATCGGCTTCTTCCAGTGAGTACCCAAGCTCATCGTCGTCGACAGCAGCAGCCCACCGAGAGAAGAGCAGAGAGCGTTCAACCGCCGCACACCAACGCAGCGTCGGGCGCTCAGCAGCAGCTCGCTTCCTCCCTGTGCGGGCCATCCGATCGCTTGGACCTGTCGTCGTCGAGCCTGTGGCTAAACACAGTACACAAAGATAAGTACATAAAGTTACCTCTCGTTGTTCCCCCCTCTCCACTGACTCTTTGATTAGATTTAATTTGGTACATAAGCAGTTTTTTCTCACTTTTCCTGTAGCGTTAATTTTGTCCCTTGTTTTTTGATTATTTCTGGTCCCCGTGATAGTGTTTGTTTAAGGTTTTTTGAGTGCCCCGTGGTGGTAGTCAACTACCACAATGGGCGATGATGACGATGGCGGGGGTACGTCGTACCGCATCAACGAAGCTTCGTTATTGGCATCGGACTGCTCGAGCCAACAAGGCGATGTAAATGCTAATCCCTTTGTCTCCCTTCACCCTGGTGCTTCTGCAATGGACACCAACAGTAAATCTGTTTCGACGTCCCCCCGCCTCAAGGCCTACCCTCCCGACTTTGGCGGGCCATATGTTGTTTTCTTCCGACCCAAAGGCAAACGTTTGAACACCGTTCAAATCAGCAAGGATCTGACTAAGCGGTATTCTTCCGTTGTCTCCATTGACATGGTCGGTACAGCTAAGCTTCGGGTGACAGTAGGCGACCGAAAACACGCTAATGAGATTGTGGCCTGCGAGTTGTTTACACTTGAGTACTTCGTTTACCTACCGAGCGCGTCGATAGAGATTTCGGGGAAGGTCGCCGATGCATCTTTGACCTGCGAAACGATCATGCAAGGCTGTGGTCGTTTCCATAACCCTTCTCTTCCTCCTGTCCAGATACTGGATTGCCGGCAACTGCATTCGGTGTCCCAGGAGGGCGAGAAGAAGGTTTACACACCATCTGAAGAATTTTCTGTGACCTTCTCCGGATCTGCATTACCAGATCTGCTGGTGATTGGCAAACTTCGGCTACCTGTGAGGCTGTATGTACCGAAGGTAATGAATTGCATCAATTGCAAGCAGCTGGGCCACACCGCCCAGTACTGCAGCAATAAACCTCGCTGTGCAACATGCGGGGAGAGACATGTGGACGGTGCGTGTAAAACGCCGCCCAAGTGTGTTTATTGTGGCAGCGACCGTCCACATGATCTGATTGATTGCCCAAGGTACATACAGCAGAAAAAACATCAAAAACGATCGTTGCAGCAGCGATCACGGCGAAGCTACGCCGAAATGCTGAAAAAAGCTGCCCCGACCGTTGAATCCCGTAACATCTACTCGTCTTTATCTCTCGATGATCAGGGCTCTGACTCTGAGGTCGGGGACGGGGTTCCCTTTGTTTTCAAGGGGTGAAACGAGGAAACGGATGAGGCTCCAGAGACCCACCAAAAAACCTCGGAATCTGCCTAGCAGCGACCCCCAACCCACCATGACAAATTTGAAGAGTGGTAAGAAAGCCACAAAACGTTCCCCTCCGGGATTCAAAATCCAGGACGAACGAGACTTTCCATCACTCCCGGGAACATCTAAAATCCCAGATGTCCCACGTTTTTCGAATTCTCAACCGGAAAGACAGCATTCGGAGCACCAGGAGCAACCTCAGGGTGCGCCATTGTTTACGCTCTCTGGCATTGTAGACATCATCCTCAGCTTCTTCAATGCTTCAGACTCCGTGAAGAACATTGTAAAAGGACTTCTTCCTTGCGTGACCCCTCTTTTGAAGCAGTTGGCTTCTAAAATGCCCCTCCTTGCGACAATCGTATCTTTCGATGGCTAATTTAACCACCGAGGTCGAAGATACGATTTCGGTTCTACACTGGAACTGTCGTAGTATTACACCGAAATTAGACGTTTTTAAATTTTTAGTTTACAATTTACAATGCGATGTTTTTGCACTATCCGAAACATGGCTGACACCTGATGTAACCTTACCTTTTCTCGATTATAATATCATTCGCCTTGATCGATCCGACTCGTACGGAGGGGTGCTTCTAGGGATCAAGAAGCAGCACTCATTTTACAGAGTCGATTTTCATCCGATGACAGGCATTGAAGCCGTCGCATGTGAGGTGACTATCCGAGGTAAAACCCTCAGTGTTGCCTCCATATATCTTCCACCGAGAACTGCAATATTTCGCAGGGATCTCGCCCACATCTGCTCGGTTATGCCCGAGCCTCGGCTGCTCATGGGAGATTTCAACTCCCATGGTACAGGCTGGGGGGAACTGTACGATGACAGCCGTTCAACGTTGATATATGACCTCTGCGACGACTTCAACATGACAATTTTGAATACCGGAGAAGTTACACGAGTGGCACCTCCAGCTCAAGATGGCAGCCCTAGAAACAGCCGATTAGACCTCTCAATCTGTTCGAGCTCACTATCGCTGGAGTGTACATGGAAGGTTATCCAGGATCCTCATGGTAGTGATCATCTGCCGATTGTTGTTTCTATTTCTAATGGGTCACATCAACCTCCATCTATCGACATCGCCTACGATCTCACCAAGCACATTGACTGGGAGAAGTACGCAGAAGCAATTATCGACGGTGAACAATCGGTAGAAGTCCTTCCACCGCGGGAAGAGTATCAGTTTCTATCAGAACTGATCATCAGTAGTGCGCGTCAGGCACAACGTCGACCAGTGCCAGGTCCGTCGGTTCGCAGGAAACCCCCCAATCCGTGGTGGGATAGTGAGTGTACAGAAATATATCGCGAGAAATCCGCGGCGTTCAAAGAGTTTCGGAAACGCGGTTCGGTCGAAAACTTCAAGCGGTTCGCTTCCCTTGAAAGCAAGTTCAAGAACTTGATCAAGGCGAAGAAAAGCGGTTACTGGCGTCGGTTCGTCGAGGGTTTGTCGCGTGAGACTTCGATGAGAACTCTTTGGAACGTCGGTAGAAGAATGCGTAACGCGTCGTCGGTCAACGAGGATCGAGAAAGCTCTCCTCGATGGATCCTCAAGTTCGCAAAAAAAGTTTGTCCAGATTCCGTGCCCGTGGAGCGAATAATTCGTGATGTTTCCGACGATAGGGACGACATGGATAGGCCGTTTTCAATGATTGAATTCTCACTTGCTCTTCTTTCATGTAACAATTCCGCTCCAGGAATGGATCGAATCAAGTTCAACTTGCTTAAAAACCTCCCCGACGTCGCTAAGAGGCGCTTGTTGAACTTGTTCAATCAGTTCCTGGATAACAACATCGTTCCGGATGATTGGAGACAAGTGAGGGTGATAGCTGTTCAAAAACCCGGGAAACCCGCGTCGGATCATAATTCGTACCGTCCAATCGCGATGTTGTCTTGTCTACGGAAGCTGTTGGAGAAGATGATTCTCTTTCGACTGGACAAATGGGTTGAATCGAATGGCATGTTGTCAGACACACAGTTTGGTTTCCGCAGAGGCAAAGGTACGAACGACTGTCTTGCGTTGCTTTCTTCAGAAATTCAGCTTGCCTTTGCTCAAAAGCAGCAAATGGGCTCAGTGTTTTTGGATATTAAGGGTGCTTTTGATTCAGTTTGTGTCGATGTTCTTTCCGACAAACTACACGACTGTGGCCTTTCCCCAATTCTTAACAACTTTTTGTATAATTTGCTGTTTGAGAAGCAGATGAGTTTCGCTCATGGTGACTTGACAGTTTCACGAATTAGCTACATGGGCCTCCCCCAGGGTTCATGTCTAAGCCCCCTTCTTTACAACTTTTATGTTAGAGACATAGATGATTGTCTCATGGAAAACTGCACGTTAAGGCAGCTTGCGGATGACTGTGTTGTCTCTGTAACGGGATCAATAGCAGTCGATCTGCAAGGACCACTACAGGATACTTTGGACAATTTGTCTACTTGGGCTCTCAAGCTGGGTATCGAGTTCTCTCCGGAGAAAACTGAGATGGTTGTCTTTTCTAAAAAACACAAACCGGCAAAGTTTCCGCTCGTTCTGATGGGTAAGACAATCACTCATAGCATGTCTTCACAATACCTCGGCGTCTGGTTCGACTCCAAATGCACCTGGGGGAAGCACATTGTGTATCTGATACAGAAATGCCAAAAACGAATCAACTTTATGCGAACTATTACCGGAACATGGTGGGGAGCACACCCGGAAGATCTGATCAGGCTGTACCAAACAACCATTCTATCGGTTTTAGAATACGGTAGCTTCTGTTTTCAATCCGCGGCGAAAACACACTTGCTGAAGCTTCAACGGGTTCAGTACCGTTGCCTTCGGATCGCGTTAGGTTGCATGAACTCGACTCACACAATGAGTTTAGAGGTACTTGCTGGTGTACAGCCTCTGACAGACCGCTTTGCGGAGTTATCGTTCCGGTTCCTCATCCGATGCGAGGTTGTGAATCCGTTGGTCATAGAAAACTTCGAAAAGCTGCTCGAACAGAATCCCCAAACTCGTTTTATGAGTGTGTACTACTGGTACATGACGCTGGAGGTAAGCCCATCTCCGGTTAACACCAATCGTGACAACTTCTCAAACTTCGACAGCTCCTCTGTGGATTTTGATCTCTCTATAAAGGATGAGATCACCGGTATACCGGAATCTTTTCGTTCCATAGGTATTCCACAAATTTTTGCAAGTAAGTTCGGGCATGTTAGCGGGGCCAGACAGTTCTTCACAGATGGTTCCAAAACCGATGATTCGACTGGATTCGGTGTCTACAACGAATTTCATAGCGCCACCTTTATGCTTCAAAAGCCATGTTCGGTATATATTGCTGAGCTAGCGGCTATATACTACACCCTAGAGTACATTCGCACTCTCCCACCTGAGCACTACTTCATTTTTACCGACAGTCTAAGCTCTCTGGAGGCTGTTCGGTCAATGAAACCGATGAAGCACTCAGCGTACTTCCTGAAAGGAATACGCCAAGTCTTGAGTGCTTTGTCCAAACGCTCATACATCATCACCATAGCTTGGGTCCCTTCACATTGCTCAATTCCGGGCAATGAGAAAGCGGACTCTCTGGCTAAGGTGGGCGCTAGCGAAGGCGATATTTATGAGCGTCAAATCGCCTTCGACGAATTTTTTGAATTGGCCCGTCAGGAGACCTTGATCAGCTGGCAACACAAATGGAGAGATGGAGAGATGGGTAGATGGTTGCACTCCATGATTCCACAGGTGTCGAAGAAGCCATGGTTCAAAGGGTTGGATTTGAGCCGCGATTTCATTCGTGTAATGTGTCGGCTGATGTCCAACCACTATTTGTTGAATGCACATACCTTTCGTATTGGGCTCTCAGAAAGCAATCTCTGTGTCTGTGGCGTAGCTTACCAGGATATCGAACATGTCGTGTGGGGATGCAATGAGTATCGTGAGGTCAGATCTGAGCTACATGAAATTCTCCGGGTCCGAGGAAAACAACAGAAACCCGTTAGAGAAGTGTTGGCAGGACTTGATTTGGAATACATGAACCTGATTTACCAGTTTTTGAAACGTGTTGATGTCAGAGTTTGATGTAGTACGTTCCTTGTTTTCGTTGTCCGCCTTATGGTTTTGTTGTTCGCCCCTGTCTGTCGTCACCCCCTTCCGTTTGTTCTCTTCTTGTCGTTTTCTACCGATAAAGTCCTTTCTTTTTGGTTCCGTTACAGATATGGACAATTTGTCCCATCAATGTTTTTAGTATAAGTTAGCAAATAATTTAGTTTTAAACCCATAAACCCGTCCTTCCCAATTTTATTTTTTTTTTTTCAATCCTTAACCTCGAAACAGCCGCGAGTACTTCGGCTTCCCAAACTAACATAGTTTTAAGGCAGTAATAAATTGTAAAATGTATAACCATTGTAAAAAAAAACAAAAGATTTCGGCTCAGTTATGCCCATGTGGCGCCCGAGCCTTCCAAATAAACGAATAAGTAAAAAAAAAAAAAAGAAAAATATTAGGAATACTCACTAAACAGATTAAATTTCTATTTTTTACAATCAAAGGCCAACAATGATAAAATTATAAACGCTGCTTAATGGTGATGTAAATTTTCGAAAGGGTTCTGAAATCATTTCTGGATGTTGCATTGAATAATATGGGTCGCTTTGGAATGTCATTCAACCATTCGAGAAAAGTACTCTTCAAACAGGAAGGTGAACTGATCTTAGACTCCAATAATCAAAAAAAAAAAAGAAACGCACAATAACATTAATCTTTTAATTTTACAATGTTCGTTTACACAGCTAAGAAAAAATGATTTATTCATAAGTTTATGAAACTCAATGTTTATGAATTTTCATATCATTCAGTAGCTAAACTATAATAGAATACGAAACACTAATAATGAGCAGAAACAGATGCAATGAAAATTGTTTGTTTGAACATTCTAAGAGGTGGGTCAAGACGATCAATGTTATCCCGCTAATCAAAGATTCCCCGGTTTACGGTACCTTGTTATTTTTGTATAATATTAATTATAGTGTTACATTACACGTTTATGTTTGTTATGCTTCATTCGTTGTGACGTCTCTCGTTTGAGATGTTGGCTACACGACGCAGAGCATTGTCATGCCACGGGTCTAAGATTTCCACTGTGTTGACATACTTAGGTTTGACAGATAAACCATGAGAAAAGGTTCCGAGTACATATGGGGTCAAATATTGGACAAGGAATGAAATCATCTAGTAAACATCTGTTTGACACTAATGAAAATTTGATAAGAGTTAAACCAGATGTTTGAAAATTGATTTGTATTTCGTCAAATATTTGACCCTGTGTACTAGCAGGGGCCAGATAAAATTCTATGTGTCTTCTTTCCTTGGTCATTATGGCCTCGGACGTTATGTTATTGCGCTGTATCTTAAGACTGTCGAATTAGAGCAGTCTAACTACTAACAGAAGTAGACACGTGGTTCACATATCTGGTCTCATCTAGATGAGTTTAGCAGATCATCCCTAGTTCCTTTGCTTTTTTTAAAGCTGGTGCATGGCATCTTTCCCATAACATGGGGATATTCTATGTATTGAAAGTTTAAAAATTCTGTATATTTTGCGAACGCTTCATAAAAAAAAAAAACAAACCAAACAAAAACACCCCATTGCACGGTACACCATGTTCGTGCAGCTCAGGTCAACCGAATAACATGTGTAAACTGGCAGTTTATTTGCTTCAAATGTGCTTAAAGTTTGCGTTTGGAAATGAAATTTGGGAAAATCAATATCAATCATTATGTCGCCCTGATGGAAGCACCATGCGAACGTTAAACTCGTCGTCGTCGTAGTCGGTCGTTCCCCAGCTGACGGCAATACGATGTTGGTACGAAGGGCTGAACAATGAATCTAGGTAGGTACATATCTACCCCCAGCCAGTAAAAGGAAACAACCATTTCGTGATCAACTATTCCATTCACAGACCGTGTCCTACAGGCTGAACCGCATTGCTTTGCTTGTAGTGCTGGAGCTTTTGCCGCATGTTTGGTGCCGTGAAGCGTGTTCCTCCTGTCCAGACTGCTGCTATTATTGGAATACGGCCGACGCTATTGGTTGGCTGCAAATAGGTTAGTAAAAGGCTCGTGTATCAATTCGAGGAGTAAAGCGTCGTTGTCTTTTTTGTTTATGTTAGCTATTTTTATCATCTCAACTTAGCTAAACTGAAAGTTTAGAAATATATTTGTGAATATTACGTAACTTACTGGAACAATCCGTGTCCAGCCATCTTAAAAACTACGGTAAAATCACTTGGTATCATACAGTACTTCAAGATGAAGGCGATTTACTACGCCTAAGCTCCATTACTTAATGAGGCCGCCTTGCCATGTCACCGATGCTCGCTAGGGGAAGGACAAGCAAGGGGAATACCACTAATTACTGTTCACATTGGCAATATTGACCAGCTTTCCGCTAATCTTATTCTGAACCAGAGTTTAAAATTTTCATTTTCAATGAATGAAATTCAACGTGAATTTTGAAAATTATCAATTGAGGGATCAAAATAAAATTCATTTTGGTGAATGATTTTTTTCACCTATTCATTCATTTTTCTGTCACTGACAATTTTCACTGACATTTAAAACTGGACCGTAACTCCCGATTATATTTCCAATCACCTCAAAACTTGTGAATAGTAGTTAATTAGAATAATAATTATGATTCCTATTCGTTCATTAAGTCGGATTGTGCGTCTGTTAATAGAAATTGGACATTTTACAACGTGCCAAAAAATATTCGTGACAGAGAATTGAATGAAAAAAGAGAGGCATTCAGCTGACAATGAATGTGGCCGAACACGAATGAAAAAATGAGAATGTCGATCTTCACTTTCAATCTTCGAATTTTTTACTCTCTGTTCTGAACAAAACATTGGAATTGATACATTTAGGAGCTGTACAAAGTGTAATTGCAGCCACCAATTGGAATCGCTCACGTAGTGCCCTAGTGGACAAAAGATAATAAAATAGATCTTGTACCGACTTTTCGAATCCTCTAAGCAGAATACCCGAATAAGTGTAATCAGTTTCGTACCTTTTAATTCTGTCCAACGTTGCTTATCCTTTAACAGATACGCGTATCTGTGTCTACCACTTGTAATTCCTCAGTGTCAGTTATCCATCCACTCCACTCAGTGGATAACTGACACTGAGGAAGATTAGAAGTGGTAGTCGAAATACGCGTATCTGTCAAAGGATAAGCAACATAGGGCGGAATTGAAAGGTACGAAACTGATTACATACATTCTGTAAAATAGGTTAAGTGGCTAAGAATAAAAAAAAGTGTAAATATTTTGTTTTTCACAGAAGCAAAATCAATGTTAGGCCATTCTATTCATCATCCAATGCAATGCTATGCATTATTGGGCTGGTTTAGTTTTAAGCTGAAAGTTTTAAGTTATTATTTTATTGTCTTAGCTGTTGAACAGAAATGGCCCACTTCTATATTTTGCAAAGTGGCAAGCTCTAACTCTAACTCAAATATATGTGGTGAAAAGCTAATCATGGACGATTTCATCCAGTTCCAGTGTGTTCCATTTGTCTCCAAGGGGTTAACTCAATTAGGTCAGAAGTTAAACTATCCTTCCATTATTCACTGATTTACTTAAATGCCCTCCGAGACTTGTCCCGAGTGTGAGGGAGGGGTACAGAAAAGAATGGCTGGCTGGCAGACTGTACACGGGCAACAATGTAGCAATTAAATCCCATTGCGACTGCTGTATGACATTCACGAACTTTGCAAAAGCCTTGGAAAAACTTTCAAACCATCCAAGACAGGTTCATTTTCTCCGTGCAAAGTTGGTCCATTTTTATATTCTGACAACGTCACGCTGCCAGTTTACTTGTCGAAAAAGTAGCCAAAGCACACAAAATGAACTCGAGTGTAGGTTCCCGAGAAGTGGAGCACAGCAATGGACGAACAACGGCGTTTCAGACAGCATTTTAGCAGCAGCAGCAGCAGCAGCAGCCGAGAGTGAAACAATATGTTTGGCATTTCTTTGCCACGTCCACGTCAGTTGACCAGTACTTAGACACAACTTTTGTGCAGAAATTATTATTTTTACAACGTTCACAACATGTTTTACGAAACTTTCCATGTCTCCATCAGTTGTCTTGCCGTGCGCCGGGCTTACGGCTGTCTATGAGGTACCACAGGGGGGCACCAGTGCACGATTTAATTCTCTTCGTTTTCCCAAAACGATTACGGTGTAAGAGGAAATTTCCAGTCAGCTTCTGGCCAACACAGGGGTTCACAATGGGATCAAATTGCATTTTCTGAATTTAAATTGATTGATGAAATAGCGTTATGTAGATGTACTTTTACATATATTTTTCCTCGATGTGTTGCTTCAGTGGTAGTAGACTGACAATAGTGTTGCAAAACAGGCAGCGAACACCCCTGCCCTGGCACTCAAGCCGAATGGAAACTGGGTTGTCCTAAGGTAGCTAGACGAGAATCGGCCAACTTACAAGAGCGCCATTATAGTGAAGGAAGGCGACGAAATCTGAAGAATACACCTCAGGGAAAACATCCAACTTGGATAGAAGTATCGTAAAAAAGAGCTGCCCCTATTTGAGCCGGCTCCCTTTGCCGTTGTACTGTACATATATTTTAGATCGTTTTGTGCATAAAAGTTGCTCCTATCGCTTGGAGCAGATATAATCGAGTTCATGTAACTGCGTATCTAATGATTTCTTTAATTAAGTGTCTCTCGTTTAGGTGAAGGTGGCGAGCGGTATGAGGCATGTATTGAGGGGGGGGGGGGAGAGATTGCTGCAAGAGATAGTTATCTCCACCCAGAAACTCCAGCCCGCTCAGGGCAGATCAAGTACCTACCTTCTTGTTCATAGGAATTCAAGAGTGTTTCCGTGCCAAAAGTTTATCCTCGATAGGAGGGGACTTTGTTTTGCATTAGAGCTTGCTACCGAAATTGTTGAAGATGGCACACTCTTCAAAATGAAGTTAAGATGCACTGTCTTCTCGTTCGCTAGGTATGCACGTGATTATGGGATAATGCTTGTCACATCCTGCATGCAAAATAATGTCGATGTGATAACGTTCTGTTGTTACAAAGACGATGCATTTGCAATATAAACTGTATCAGTTACATTTTTGGACACAAAATCTAATACGAAACAAAAAAAAGTCCATTGCTCCATTTAACTATGTTTCTATGATTGACAATTGATATTGATTCAAAATATGAAAGAGTCGATTTATTGGCAGCACTGCCGTCCAAACTTTGTAGATTTATTTATTTATTCATTCTTATTAACATCAATAGGCTTGACGTTGCCTCAATGATGACTTAAAACTATCCTAATATAAAAACAACAATTTGTGTAAGGCATAAATAACAACACAGCAAATAATTTTGTAATATCCAGGCGCGTAATTTCTGGCGATGTTTAACGTAATTTCAATACTTTCCACGGTTAATCATTATATCCAGTAATTTATGAGCGCTAATGGCTGCCACAATCATGCTCACTTTCTGGTAGGGATAAGCCGATCTGACGTTTGGCTTGTGTCGTTTGGCAGCTGGTCGATAATATCGATAATAAAACTTATCGACCAGCTGCCAAACGACACAAGCCAAACATCAGATCGTCTTATCCCAACCAGAAAGTGAGTATGATTGTGGCGGACCTTAGTGTTCGTAAATTGCTGGATAATCTTTCCAAATCGTTAGTACAGTGGTTTTTTGATATTACTACGGTAAAAAAATAACCGTGAATTTAGCGAAATGAAAAAAAAAAAAGTTCAACTTTTTCGTAATCAATCATTATGGTTTGGATTTCTCAAAGCAAAACAAACCAATTCTCAACGTTTTTAAGTTACTTAGGGTATTTTTCTATTGTTTCATTAGTCATTTATCCAAAAACTTTTTTTCGGTAGCTATTTCCCAACTTTCTCTTATTGCAAAATCTTTTCTTATATCCGCGAGATCTACGTTATTCATTTCTGCACATTGTAATGCATAATTAAGAAAATCTGTGTTGTGAGCTATTTGCATCCTATTTTCGTAAAAGTAATCTACCGTATGAGTATCAGTTGACGGAGATATGAGAACAGATTCATTGATAGTACTTCCAATGTCATCAAAAGTCTACGAGGGGGGAGGGGGGGGGGGGGGGGTGGTCTGAGATGGCCGAAAAAAAGTCTACGTAGTTTATGGACAGCGCCATATCTACTTTTTTTAGTGCGCTTCCAAAGTCCGATTCTAAATGATAAAAAGAGTAAGAAAAAGTCAAGACAAGCTTTTTAATGAATTTTCTGATGTCAACGTATAAAGTTCTAATTTTTCTTTGTATAACAGTTTGATGTTTTGTATAACTCCTTGATCCAATGGTTGCGCAATTGATGGGCTGATAACGTTGGGTTTCATCACGAATTGGATATGTACAAATAGTTTTAGGACAGAAAGCCATAATTAAATTCATAGGTTAAATAACTGTCGTACAGGTGCTTTTTATGAATTCCGGTACGGTAAAAAAGCGAGGTAAAACCGAGCCTGAATTTGACGAGTTGTGAATAAATCAACTAGTGATAAAACCGAGTAAAACCGAGACGCCACTGTACTGTAATCCGGGGTAACATTCATCAAAGTTTTATTTTCGATTTTTTTTATTAATTCCCTTGTTTAGGCAAACGCTATATGTTTTATATTTTAAAAACTAGTACTGACCATCTAAGTATGTGTTAAGCAGCTTGAAAAAGTTTCTGTTGAAAACACCCTTACATACTAAATTTAGGGGCCTTGATTGCAAATATGTTATCGAAATTCTTACAAGTTATGTACTTTTTTTAAATCAAAAACGAGGTTCTAGATCTAGCGTAACCCATATTCAGGGTTTCAGTTAATGTCAGTGTCTCCTTGTTGCAGCGATTGGTTCATCGCGGCACGGCGTTCGTCACTACGTTGCTGTCGTATCCTCGATTCTCCATTCTTCCAAACGTTGAATTTGAAGACGAAAATAAAATAATCACGAGCGCGTCGAACTTTCGAACCGAACGATCCAAATATAGTTCACAGAATGGCCTTTCTTCTTTGTCACCGCTATTTATCCCCTCACTTCCTTTCCGACCTTTCCGTTTTCCTTTTTCCTGTTATTTTGCGTTTCCCTTGCGTTTGTCATATTTTTCTACTCAACCTGCGTTTTCAACTCACCCCAAAAATAATGAACTCGAATAAAACTATATTTGACTCACATATCCTTACAAGTGGATACAAATACTGTTCTAGGTAACAGAATATTTATATTCATATATTTTTTCAATCAAACGTAATTAATTCTATCACAATTCAACACAGCGATCAAAATAATACCTTTTCTGATTTTGATGCAAATAACCATTAAAATGAAATACTTTTTTTTTAGCGTGTAATAGAGATAAAAGTCGTCATGAAATGGGAAACGCAAAAGCGACTCACATCTCATTCTATGTTTTCACTTGACAGCTAGGTCAAATCATCTTTTCTTTTATCAATGTGTCAAAGCCAAATTTTCCAATAAGAACTCACAGGAATCCCGATACCTGATTCTTGTTTACAATTTGGCGTGATCAGTTTGTAGTGCAGAAGAAAATAACAGTATCCAACGAAACCGAATGTACTGCTGATCCGAAACGGTATGTCACGTAACGGGAACCGACTGATATATTTTAGGTGAGCAGTTTTTTTATCCTTACTTTTAATTACTACATCTTTCCCCTTCTCTACTCATTCTAATAATTATTCCAGGCGGTGCAAAAAGTCTGCTTCGGACGAAAGGAAAAGTGGAAAAAGGTTTCAATCACAAGGATATTGGGTTTCTTGTTGATGTTTAGACTACTGTGATAATTTGAGAATCCACTGAATCATCATTTCCCAGCGACATTTCACACTGATTTTGTATACCTGTTGTGCATCCAACGCCCCTGTGATGAACTCAACGAAACTTGTGTATGCCAGCCGCTGCGAAGTCGGGTGCGAAATTCGACTGTGATGATGAGTCGGCCGAGTCTAAATGGGTGCAAATGTCGCAATATTACTACAGGCTAAATTGCCGTATGCAGCATCCCATCGAAAAAATACATACACTTTTCCCGTGCTACGAGACTCTAATCTTACATCATCCCAGGGAGTCATTACGCCAGCAGCTTTTTATCTACGACCCGACTTTATGAATGGAAATTTGACAGAAGGTGGTGTACTAACTCACCGCTGTTGCTGTTTCGCAAAATGGCCTATAAGGACTACCAACAAATAAACAAATGAATTTGTGAAACAAAGAAGGTCTGAAATATTTTCATTTCATTGGTTTCTATGGCAAAATCAAATATCAAATAACATTGTAAGTATCGATTGAAAGAAGATTGAACAGTTTTGTTCGTCAAAATGGAGCGAATAGCAATTCACATTTTGGAGTTCATTGGAAGATAGAGTAAAGGTAGTGGTCGTCAAATCTTCTTGGCCGAGTGATCAAACTTCTTCGTCGGAGTGAACGTTGAACATCCGGATGCTGAGCCGAGTTAGTCCCTTCAGCCATTGATGAATCTTCCGTTACATCGAAGGGATCTATGCCGTTGTCTGCTTCATTACCACCTTCAACAGGACCCGATGTATCAGTGGTAGCTTCGAACTCTGGTGCCTTTTTAATCTCCTGGACGTTTCTAGCATACTGAACCCCCGTCTGGCTCACAATAACCACTTTTGCTCCTTCCCTAGTTACCACCTTGAAGCGCTCAGAAGAGAAAACTGGATCTGTCTTGGATTTTTTCGTTTGAGCCAGAAGGACCACGTCTCCAACCCGGATGTCCGACTCTTTCGCGCCCCGTACCCAGTCAGCATAAAGTTTGCTCGACAGTTTGGATTCCGCATCCCGCTCACGAACGTCCTCCCGGTCAAGTACATTACTGCTGGAGCTACTCCATAGGCTCGGAAATGTGCCTCGATGACGCCACCCCACTAGCAATTCAAAAGGTGTCACGCCAAGCCTGGAATGCGGTACCAGCGTATTATGTCTGTGCACGTACTGTTGAAGAGCCTGCTTCCAATTTGTACCATCCAATCTTGCTGCCGACAACGCCTTAATTAGTCCTTGGTTTTGTCTCTCGACCGCCCCATTTGATTGCGGACAAAGGGGTATGGACTTTCTTACTCGGACACCCTTTTCCTCCCAAAACTTTACAAACGAAGCGCTTTGAAAAGGCGGTCCATTATCGCTCTGAATCACTGTTGGAAATCCCCAGGTGTGGAAAACTTCATTCAAAGCAGAGTTGGTACTGTCAGCGTCCATTGATCTCATTTCGACAACTGATAGATACCGTGAGTACGTATCAATCACAACCAAAAATTCACCAGCTCCAACGTTAGGTACCGACAAAAAGTCGATCTGGAGGATTTCCCACGGGCCTTCCGGCAAATCTCTGGACGCCAATGGAACAGGTGGGTTTCGCTTAGCCAAGAGAGCACAGGTCTCGCAGTTTTTGACGTACTTAGAAACTTGTTTGGACATTTTTGGCCACCAAAAAAACTGTCGCATTATGCGTTTCATTGCCATCTCGCCCACATGACCCCCATGAGCGGAATCAAGTGCACTTCTGCGGAGACTGCGGGGTAACACCACTCGTTCATCAGTAAAGACAAGAGGTCCGAGTAGATGCAGCTTTTTCTTTTGCGCTTCATAGGCTTTGACTTCATTTGGCCAACGCTCCATCCTCATTGCTTCGCGAACTGTACGAAGTTCTTCGTCCTCCTCAGAAGCTGACTCGATCTCGCTCCATGTTATTTCCATGCAGCCCGTATCTAGTGCGTACAAATAATGTTTCTCTTCATCTTCTTCAAAGGACTCACACTTTTGTGTTTCAGGTATCAACCGTGAAAGTACATCAGCCACATTTTCGCTGCCTGGAACGCGTTGAATCGAGAAATCATACGGTTGTAAGCGTAGGGCCCAGCCCTCTGCCCGAGTTACAGCTCGCTTTCCCATACGATGATTGCTGTTGAAGATGTACTGATTTGCCTCCGCATCAGTTCGAACTACGAAGGGTCTGGCCAAGAGATAGTAACTGAACCGTTCCACACCCCAGACAACCGCAAGTGCCTCCTTTTGAGTGTGTGGATACCGCTGTTCCGATGGAGAAAGCACCTTCGAAGCACACGCGATAATTCGGGGTTTGCCATCACTATTATACTGGGCCAACACAGCTCCAAGCCCCGTTGAAGAGGCATCGACAAATAGCTCAATAGGGTCCGACTGATTGTAGTAACCCAAACGCTTTATCGTGTTTAACGCTTCATTCTTCAGGTACAAAAACTCATCTTCCTCGCTCTTGGACCAATAGAATTTCTCAGACGTAGCCAACTTACGCAAATGTTCAGTTTTTGTGGCCCGGTGCAAGATGAACTTATCGACGAATGTTATCAGTCCAAGAAAACTTTTCACTTCGGAGCAGTTGCTTGGAGTCCTGAACTGTCTTATAGCTGATGTTTTCTCGTCCTCTACCATCCATCCTTCTGGCGTCAGATCGAATCCCAAGAAATTAACAAACTGGCTGCCGAAGACACATTTGCTTTCGTTGAGCTTCACATTGTGGCTGGCCAGGCATGAAAGAACCGCTGCAAGATTTTCGTCGTGCTCTGCTTTAGTCGACCCGAATACTAAAATATCGTCCTGGAAGTTCTTGCATCCTTTGCACCCGCCGAGAATTTTCCTCTGCAGCGTCTCCTGGAAAACATCGGGCGCGTTACAGAGTCCGAACGGCATTCGCACACACCGGAACATTCCGAACTCGGTGCAGAAGTTCGTTAGATGCCGTGACTCTTCATCCAGCTCAATGTGGAAGAAGGCATTTGACAAATCAATCGTGGAGAACCAAGTTGCCCCATTGAGTTCTGCCAGAATTTTCTCCAGCGTGGGCATTGCGAACGGTGACCGATAGATGTAACGGTTTGGACCTCTCAAGTCGATGACCAGCCGAATGTCATCCTTCCCCTTCGGCACGACGAGCATAGAAGAGCAGAACGACGTGTCCATACCCTCCTCGACAGGCTCAATA
Organism: Aedes albopictus; assembly: GCF_035046485.1. Taxonomy (NCBI): domain Eukaryota; kingdom Metazoa; phylum Arthropoda; class Insecta; order Diptera; family Culicidae; genus Aedes; species Aedes albopictus. Next base: position 223,101,642 of record NC_085138.1, read on the forward strand.
ATGTTAGCCTTAACCAATCCGTGAATCCTTTCCTCCACCAAAGGTTTGACTGACAGGGGGATATTGAAAAAAATATTCCGGCAGGGTGGCCTTGACTGGTCATAGTGAATTTTCACCGGAGGAATATTAAATTTAGGGAATATCTCGTCGTTGGAAATAGCTGCAATTTCTCCCGCCAGCAATGGTCGTTTGTCATCATCTACTCGAGGTTGAACCGGAACTTTTAGACCCAACATCAACACACTATATCTAGCCGCCGTAGATCTGCTCAAAAGCGAGCGAAGCTCTTTAACGACATAGAATTTTTCGAGCAAAACTGGTCTGTCGTTCGAAACAAACATGTAAGCGTGGAAGGTAGCGATAACGTTGATGTTGCCTTTGGATGCATAAGCTTTGAGAGGTCTATCCGCTTGGCTCTGCACGTTGAATACATTCTTGTTACAGTCAGGATCCGAGGTCAACTCACGGAATAACTCTTCAGTGAAAGTATTAACCTGGGCGCCTGAGTCAATCAAGAAAGGGCACCGCAGTCCGGCCACCACCGCAAAAATTATACCATCCTCAGAATCCACCAAAGCATGTGACACCTTCCCGGAAGCATTTGTTCGAGAATGGGCGAGCTAGTGATATGGAAAGCTACGTATTAGTAATAAGATGTCTTTTTTAACCCATAATGTACTCACAATGTCGATGTTTCCAGTTTCAACCTTTTCAACATCCACCGAGCCTTCTGGACGTGATGCTACCCTTGAAGAAGAAGAAGAAGCAATCTCATAACATCTTGGTACCACATCCGTTTGACCCAAAACCATCAAATCAGAACGGACTGCGACATGTTGATGCAAATCACCTCTGGCTGCCTTCACATTGTGGGAATTCCATTCCTGTTTAATAGTATGAAAGATTCTGTTTCAGTTTACTTGTGTTTTCCTTTTATTTGTAATCAACGAATTCAAAATACATAGTTATTGTGCAACATATCCATTACTTATATATGTAACGATTTTTTTCCAGCGTTACGAGTTTACGAAACCAAATGTAGCATTTTCCACTTGCTACAAACTAAAAAAATCTTGAAATTATTCATCGGAGGTATTAGCACTTACCACTTCTTCCTCTGTTTTAGACTGTTCTGCTTTATCAACGAACGCAACCTTGTATGGTGGTACTTCCGGAAGCTCTTGTACCGCAGGACGTTTCATCTGACCACGAACTGCACCTGGACGGAATTTTGGGCACGCTCTCAGAAAATGCCCAACCTCCCCACATCGGTTGCATAGCTTCTCCTTAGCGCTGCAATCGTCCGCTGAATGAAAAACGCTATAGCAGCGCCAGCATCTTTCTCCCTCTTGACCGCGGAGTGATCCAGCCGAGTATCCAGGTGTGTATGGCTGCCTACCTCTTGGGGCACGCCAAGTGCCACGGCGCGACGGAATTCCTCGCTGGGTTGTATTTCCCCGAAAACCACCCGACTGTCGATACTGACGGCTTGCATTGGAGTTAAACGAAGAGGAAACTGGAGCAATCAATGCTGGTGGCTGCATTCCGAACTTCTGATTGACGTACTCTTCGTTGAGTCTTATCGCTTCCAGTTCACGAACCTTATCTACAAGATCCGTGAAGCTGCCCTTACGGCTGAGCATTTTTAACGCGGTTGTCCTTACTTCCCGACTTTTAGCGTGCTCGGCGACCGCAGCCACAACTTCCTCAAATTCTTTATCTGGGTCGAATTCGCACAACCGGGCGATAGAACCGACTCTTGTTATAAAGTTGAGGTCGGTTTCGTCGGGTTTCTGAATCGTGAGTGCCAGTCTGCGTCGCATCAGCATGACATCTGATCCTGAACCGAAATACGAGCGCAAACGATGCATTGCATTGGAGAATGGCTGCGATTCTGGATCCGGAGCTTCCGAGGAGGACTTCGTATTTCGAAAAATGCCAAGCAAACGTGGTCCGGCCTTTACCTTAAATACCGTAAACATCGTCGTTTCGTCGTCAATTCCAGCCAATTTCAGAGAATCCTTTAGCAAATCTATCCACTGTTCAAAAGTTTGGCGGTGAATGTCGTCGCCATCCGGAGCTGTACACTCAGGTACGTTGATTGACGCCAAAGACAGATGATTCATTGAAGACAAAAATCTGGATTCCTCCACCCTGCTCGTCAGGTTTACATTCGGAGCCGTACGCCTGGTACTGCAAAGTCCGTTTTGGGCGTCAAAATCCATACTAGGACTTAGCGGCTCACGGACGTTGCTCCTGGCGTACATGATCGCTTTCAGCTCTTCATTTTCCTTTCGTGATTGCTCCAGCTGATCCGCCAGAACTGCGCTCATAGCCTTTTCTTCTGCCAGCTCCTTTGATAAATCATTCGAAGCCTTTGCTGCCTTTTTCTGCTTCGGCGCACGCACAAACAGTCCTGGAAATAAACGAACACATTTTGTAGAGACCACACGCTCTATTATTATTATTTTTTTTTCTGACCGCTGGGACTAGATCGCTCAATTTTGTGTTGATTGAAAATAGAGACCTACTCGCTCCTTTTCATATACAGAGACCTACTCGCTCTGTAAATCGCATTATTCAAAATGGAGACCTACTCGCTCCTTTTTATGGTACAGAGACCTACTCGCACTGTACCTTTATTAGTTGAAAATGGAGACCTACTCGCTCCTTTTCATGTACAGAGACCTACTCGCTCTGTATATTATTATATTCAAAATGGAGACCTACTCGCTCCTTTTTATAGTACAGAGACCTACTCGCACTGTACTTTTATTAATTGAAAATGGAGACCAACTTGCTCCAAATCAATTTTTTTTCCATTGCAATACGATGCTTTTTTATTTGATTATACATACCTGCCGGCTGCGCCATGTCGTATCCTCGATTCTCCATTCTTCCAAACGTTGAATTTGAAGACGAAAATAAAATAATCACGAGCGCGTCGAACTTTCGAACCGAACGATCCAAATATAGTTCACAGAATGGCCTTTCTTCTTTGTCACCGCTATTTATCCCCTCACTTCCTTTCCGACCTTTCCGTTTTCCTTTTTCCTGTTATTTTGCGTTTCCCTTGCGTTTGTCATATTTTTCTACTCAACCTGCGTTTTCAACTCACCCCAAAAATAATGAACTCGAATAAAACTATATTTGACTCACATATCCTTACAAGTGGATACAAATACTGTTCTAGGTAACAGAATATTTATATTCATATATTTTTTCAATCAAACGTAATTAATTCTATCACAATTCAACACAGCGATCAAAATAATACCTTTTCTGATTTTGATGCAAATAACCATTAAAATGAAATACTTTTTTTTTAGCGTGTAATAGAGATAAAAGTCGTCATGAAATGGGAAACGCAAAAGCGACTCACATCTCATTCTATGTTTTCACTTGACAGCTAGGTCAAATCATCTTTTCTTTTATCAATGTGTCAAAGCCAAATTTTCCAATAAGAACTCACAGGAATCCCGATACCTGATTCTTGTTTACAATTTGGCGTGATCAGTTTGTAGTGCAGAAGAAAATAACAGTATCCAACGAAACCGAATGTACTGCTGATCCGAAACGGTATGTCACGTAACGGGAACCGACTGATATATTTTAGGTGAGCAGTTTTTTTATCCTTACTTTTAATTACTACAGTTGCTTGTGCTTTTCTTTCGAAATCATATCACGGTCTTCGCATATTCCAAATTTGGGGCCAAACATCATTTGGCCCGGTGAAACTCCGTTGTTTCCTGCGCTGTAGAATGATACATTAGCAAATAATCTAGAAGTCGGCTTCCCTGTCCGTGCCTTGGCTTACACTGATTTTCTCACGTTTGCTTACACTTCTAATTTGACGCTTTGCTGCTCCATTCCGTTCATGCCAGTACGGAGTAATGAGTTTTAGACGGATACCATAGGTTTTGCAGAACAATGTTTGTTTCTAAAGACCGGAATCGCGGCCCAATGTCTGCCGTTTGCGTATACAAAACCTGACTCGGGCTTTCGGTACGTGTCCAGACTGCGGAGGTGTTTGACCGTATCTCCGGTAAAGGGGACTTGAAATTTAATAGGTAGTCGACGACGTAAAATCGTTGCTGTTGGCATTTCAGTGGACAATTGTAACATGTAAGGCTCATTTGTTTTTATTACAATGTTCCTCTTCCGTACATTCGGATTTTCTTGCGGAAAATCGGATAAACAGCCACGGAATCAAGAAAACTTTTCCCAAAACATCGTGTTGTGTTGTGTTATGTTAGATTTGACTGCATCACAAACATGACTAAACATAACAAAGCAATACATATTTGTTAACAGCGCGCACAGTAAAAGTAATTCGGATGTCGACAACGTGATAATGCATATATGCAAACCTTAGTTTTGAAGGTTGGTAGCGAAAACCAGACAAGTATCATATAATAGCACACGCTTGATATTGTTTAATCCATGTTGATTAACCCATCAATATGCCATACTTGCTTATACAGAGTTTAACCTGGAATAGATTATCATCGATATAATGTCCAAGGCCATACAAGATTTTATTGCCTTGGCGCTCTAGAGCAATTACAGACTTTTAATCTATGCCTAAAACCACAGAAAATGGCACACTTTTCGGGTGGCATAATATTTGCCGCTTTCCAGTATTTGTTTTCAAGTTCCTGTTAAACTGTCACCAAATCTCGATGGCAGAATCACTTGTTTAACGGTGTTAGCTTCACGTTAGAAATTGTTCATTTTATTCGAAGGTCTTTTAAATATTATTTTGTACTTACAATTTTAGTGTAGATACAAAATACAGATTGTGCTGGAATCGTATAGGATACTTCGCCATAGTTTAGTGTAGCCTTAAATTGGTAAGGCATGTGTTGAAAGTATGTTAGTCTTTCCGTAGATGTAGCCAAAATACATGTAGTATTTAACGATGTTTAGCGGAAAGAAATACTTTCTATACCATGTTGAGTAACAATTGAAACGATTTATTTATCTAACAAATCTACTGAGTCACTTGGACATCATGCGAAACTCGGTAATGCTGTTTAGTGCACCAAAATTTTGACGGTAATTCTGACACTCGTACTTGGTCGTAGGCATTACGTTCCAACGTGGCCTGTCAGAACGCGATCTGTATCAAGGACTACGCCTCTGAACCGAGGGGTGTTGGCGGCACATGCCTCCTACCGTAAACCAAGGTGACACCCTAGATTTACTTGTGTTTTCTAGGTTTGCGCTCTTCTCCGATGTTCAAAATCGCTAGTCATACATCAGGCCCCCGTTGGAGTCCATTTGCCGTTCGTATCAATTGCCTGGCTGACACGTTCATCGCGTCCTGCAAAGGTTGTTACAACTCGTCTTCTGATTCATTGTTTTTTTTTTAACGAGAATTTAGTCTTTTTCTGTCAGTTCCTTGGTATCCTCTATTGTAGCTCAATGCACTAGTTTTTACGTGAACATGCTTAAACTAGATGAACTGCTCCGATATCCCAATTATATTGATTGTGAGAGGCCTCGCCATTGTCGTAGACTGGACCTGGAAATGGTCTAGTTCTGAACCCGTCTCCTGCATTTCCGCGTTCAATTTATCAAAATTGAACTAAATTCATATTATCTCTTCCCTAAGTCTAAATTCGTGGCATAAGAAGAGAGGGTTCGTTCAAATATTACGTAACGCTAAAAGGGGAGGTAGAGAGTCTGGTGTTGTGTTACGCTTTGCGTTGCGTTGCGTTGCGTGGTAACGGAGAAATTCGTAGATTGCATACTGAAAGTTGTCATGTTAAAACTTTAATACTCCTATTCTAATTGCTTATGGAATGCTATTTGGGAAGGAACAGCTATCCAATCAGAGGTCGAAGTAAAAAAGACATGAGAACTTCCATTGCCGGCCACGCCCATCTTCTCCGTTACGAGGATAGGAAAGGATGTGATGATATGACACCTACTTTAGGTGAGGTCAGCGACTCACCGACACTCCCATAGGTGTCAAGGAGTTGGATATTTGGAATGGGGTGATTTAGGAATCACTATAAGCGAGTGATGCGACAAGATTCAGATGGTGTAAGTGTATTTGAGTAAATCATGTAGATATGTTGGAATGAGTGAAAGTGTGTTAGTATATTTAAACACCAACGTTGGGAGTGTCATAGCTAAGAAATTTTGTCACTCCATGGGCCTTTTAGATTCCGGGATGGGGCACAAGCATTTGGACCATGTGTCCTGGCTAATAAGCCTAGGCTTAAGCGCCATTCCTCGCTCTCTGAAACGATAAGAAACACGTTATGTGAATGGGAAGGGATAGTGCGGAAGGGATAACTATTTATCGAGATGCCAGCGACTCACCGACGCCCTCGAAAATAGAAAGGAAAAAGGAATTTGGTAAAGGAATGATCAGGAATTGAGTATGATTTTAACAGTACATGTAATTAAGGCACAAAAACATGAATATAATCTACTAATTTAACCCTCTAATACCCAAATTTTTGATTTTGATCTAAATATCATTTTTCGTCATCTAAAATCGATTTAAACATGTTTTGGAAGATGATTCTTTTTAATTCTCGATTTCGTGAATTTCAGTTTTTGATTTTTCTAATTTTTATTTTTGAACATCCCCACACTTTTATATTTTTCCTGGAAGCCAATTTGGGGAACGGATTTTTTGAGATGAAAAATTTTGAGATTTTATAATTATTGTTGAATTATTATTTTTTTAATTTTTTTTCACAGAAAATTTTATTTTCCGTGTAATTTTAAGGAAGATCATTTTAGAGTGTATTCGATTCCCTTAAACTATTACACAAGGATAGAATGATTTGGGAAAAATTTAAAATTAGTTAATTGTAGCGGTTCAATACAAAATAAACAATGACTTCTAAAAGGAGACTACAACATCAATTTTTGAATGATTTTTAAAAAATGTAAATACGCTTTAAAATACACCAAAAACCGTTTTGAAATATTCAGAACAGTCCCAAATATCAGCCAAAAATATAAAAAAATTTCATTTTCCACGAAACAAAAATTACAAAAATGCTCAAACTATACCCCGTCTAAAGGCGGGATTGGGTATTAGAGGGTGAACCATAATTTCAAATGTATATTAGCATTATGGAAAAACAAAAACGTATATGCGAATACGCTAGTTTGTATAGGCTTCCGAATTCATAAATAAACAATGGTAGCGATTCTTGTAGCAAGATGTTAATATGAATTGCCATAGAACATGGGATAACGATAGCTGCACATGACAGCATAGTACACAAAAATCAGATGGATCTCACCAAAATTGTATCTGGAAATTGCTGCATCCTTCATCCTCACGTTATGACAGTTGAAAGATCTATCAAAGCAAGCACATGATCCCAGTCAGCATCGAAATCTGCCATGGTGGCGTAGGCTTTTCATTTCTTCAGCTTGGAAAAGTTTTCGGGTTCGACACCATCCAATCAAGCTAGGTCAACATTTTTCTTCTACTTAACGGATCACACCTAGGTTCACGCACTAATTAAATTCATGGCATTTCACACTATTGCGTTGGAAAAAGTGGCAATGGAAGATTCATCGTATTTCACTAAGCATGGAAGCTGTTGACACCCGAACACTTATGCAACTGTACTGTCCTCGCGTACATTTCACCGTAACTCCAAGGAAGTGTGCACAAAAAATCCTCCTCAAAGACACAATTACACAAGCCATATCTGCCACTGGAACACCGAAACAGACACTTAGATGTAGTTAGTTGATATCTGACAGAATTTTGTAACTTTCAGGCGCGATCTGAAGGCGCAGTAACTGCACAGCACCAGCCGTTTCATCACCTCACCCGTTCTAATCTAAAAGCACGCGGGTCGAAAACTAATCCTAAGATTCTTCACTTTCACACTTTAGAAGCACTTTTAAACTGAAAAAAAAAAAAATGCCGGATGGCGTAGTCCCACCAGCCGAATCACGATTCCGCCGAATGCGTAACAGAGATAAAAGCGTAGCCAACAATTTTCACTTTCAATTCGTTGGAATAATTCAAATTGTCCATAATTTTCACTTTGACACACGCGGACCAGAGTCTGGTGTTGTGTTACGCTTTATACAAAATCTCAAAAATTCCCATACAAAAGTTGTTACGTGGGGGAGGGAGGGAGTCTAAAACTGTCAAATTTTGCATTAGGTAATATTTGAATGAGCCCAGAGAGGGATGAGGCGTTCCACGAAGCAGCACGAAAAAAATCCATTTTTTTTTAATTTTGCATTTTTGATTTGCATGAAATTTTGCACAGCTGTTCTAATCAATATAAATAACTATTTTTTCATATTAAAACTTTTCATTGAGTCTCGACTAATTTTTAAATAGGGCCTATGAAAAAATGGAACACATGCAAATGAAAAATCATATCTCTGAAACTGCTTGTTTGATCGGAAAACTGTCTTCGGCAAAGTTGTAGATTAATAAATGGTGGCTCTCAGAAAAATACACATTGAAAAATTTATTTAGTTTTTCTTCTAAAAAAACTGAATTTTGTTACTAAAAATTAAATATCTCATAAAGTTATTGTTTTACCTTCGTGATATTTTGTGAGAATAAAGTTCATTCTGTTAGCTACCATCTGTAGAAATTTCATAATGGTAAAAAAATGTACAAAAAAGTTATGGCACTTTGAACATTTTCGGTTGTGTGTTTTTTAGAGTGTATGACGAATTCACGCAAACTCGCCGTAGGGGCTTGGCAAAACTGTCTCAGAATCCGATGGAATTTCTTAGCTTTAATGACGAATTTTAAAGCAAGATTGCATACGTTGTTTTTTTTTATTTACCTAGACTAATATTTGAAAAGGTCTAAAGTATTTGACCGTTTTTTACTCAATATAACTTAAAAATGACATTAGCTACAAAAAAGTTATGTATGGGTGACTTTTAGATAATCATGTGAACTTTCATAACATTGAAAAATGTCAATACGCTTTAAAAGTAAAAAAAAATGCAAATAAGAAAAAAATATTTCAATTGGCAAAACATGACATTTTTGTAATTATTGAAAATTTTGCCATATATCGCAAGATGCGCACTTTTGAAGAAAAGCATTTCTGAGGTACCGTGATTTCGGGTGAAACTGATCAGTGGGGTGAAATTGATCGACGTGAGGGTCATGTTCATTTGTTAAAAATATTGCTTTAAACTTAAAACAATTTGTAGAAAATGACCATCATCCGGCTAAAGGATTATTGAATGATGAGTTACATGTTTTACAGTCAATTAGTCACATATTTCTGTATTAAATTCAATATTTTCCGTAATTGCGTGTTTGGCGAACCTCAAATACCCTTTCAAACTTTTGTTACCGTGGCTGTATCGCACATGTAATGAATATTCGAATGGATGCTTTTAGCTGCCAAGTATTTGCTAAACACGATTTCATAATCAAAAATTTTATAAATATTCAAATTTATACATAAAATTGCACTTTTCGGAAGTAATCACTTTTTCAGTATGAAAAGTGCATACTTTAAGGCGTTTTCATGAAGTTTATTAAATTTAAAACTTGAATAATTAAAAATTGAGAAAACTCGTTAAACTTTTGCGCAGCATTTCGCATTATGGGGTTGTTAATTCAGGTGGAAAACATATTTTTGGCACATGCAAAGGTATTTCATTTACTGATCAATTTCATCCCGAAAGCAAAATTATTGATTTTTTATTTCAAATGCTATTTACCTATTGCAATAAAATGATTTGTAGTAAAAGTTTCAATCTCGTTGACTGATGGGAATCGTGGTCGTACTTGTTTATTGCTTTGAGTTTGACTTTCTTTGGGTGATCGACTGTGCGTTGGATGATATCTTTAATTGGCAATTCAGTCTAATTTGGTCAATCAAAAAGAACTATATGTTTTCTTAACCCGATGTTTCGGTCCTTATTGGACCTTTTTCAAGGATTCTGTAATGTTTGAGTTTGACCATATCGCTGCATTCGAAATCACGGTAGCATTAGTAGAACATTTTTGACAGCTCCTCCCCTCTTAAAGTATATTCTCCTATACCTAATAGAAGGCTCCTAGCAATATCATAAACTTCCTCTAAAATGCTACGTCTTTAATGGACGGTTCCTAACAACAAATACTTCATGTCATCATTTTGCGTGTTTCTCTTCGGTAGAAAACAAAAGATTTTATCCAGGGCGTTTTTTACAGATATTAAATTAAACATAGCTCCATATGTTTAAACCACAAGTCTATCTAATGCAAAGTATTTATTTTATTCTCTTATGAATAAGAAAACTTTTAAGTTGAAATTCGACTTCTGGTTGATGTTCTGAATTTCTGTGTAACAAATCTGGTGTTCTGGTTCAAAAGAGAATCCTAAATTATATTCTTTGTATTGGATAGATTTATAATTGAAATATGTAAAGCTATGTTCAATATCAATGTGTGAAAATCCACGTATAAAAATACCCAAAAATTGGTTTGACTCAAAAAAAAAAAACATTGTGTGTTGGGTTAGATTTAGATAATAGCAATTTAATTACTTTGATCCATTTTGAATTCTATTCTTATTGGTTGGTGTGGGGTTTGGTTCTCCGAAATAGGATTAATTTAATTTCGCAAATGGGCATGTATTCCAAATTGACTTCAATTTATTTTTTAACTTTTTTTAGCGTGATCGTTTTTTCAATATTTCAATTTTTTACTTGAAAGTTTACACAAATTCCCTAAAGTCACACATACCACACTTTTTTGCAGGTCATGTTATTTTTATATTGGTATAAATTGGTATAAATAAAATAGTCAAAAACTTAAGCCCTTTTCAAATATTAGTGTAGATAAATTTAAAAAAAAAACAACAAAGTATGCAACGTTGCTTTAAAGTACATAGTCTTCATACCTACACAATTCCATTGAAATCTGAGAGGGTGCTGCCAACCTCAAAATCTAGTTTGCGGGAAATTCGTCATGCACTCTAAAAAAACACGCAACCAAAAATGTTCACAGTGCCGTAACTTTTTTGTACATTTTTTTACCACTATAACAATTTTACAAATGATAGCTAACATAATGAACTTTATTCTCACAAAAAAACACGAAGGTAAAAAAATAACTTTTTGAGATATTTAATTTTTAGTAACAAAATTCAGTTTTTTCAGAAGAAAAACTAAATAAATTTTTCAATGTGTATTTTTCTGAGAGCCGCCATATATTATTCTACAACTTTGCTGAAGACACCTTTCCGATCGAACAAGCCGTTTCCGTGTTATAATTTTTTATTTGCTTGTGTTCCATTTTTTCACAGGCCCTATTTGAAAGTTAGTCGAGACAAAATATGAACTTTTGATATGAAAAAATGGTTTCTCACATGAAAAGGAATAGTATACAAAAATATCAAGTAAATTAAAAACATCGATTAAAATGGATTCGTGCTGGTCCGTGGAAAGCCTCAGTAGCAACCTTCCAGAACATTCGCTGCTCGAGTTCCAAGTTCCTCAACGAACGATCTCTTCATAGCTGAATTTTCTAGTCGCTGTGTGTTGAATCGTCGTCCGTGTCTTTTCTTCTGCTGTTAGATCCGAGCAAACGCGTAGCCGGATCTCGACGATGGTGATGGTCAAACGCGATGTCAACGCTGCGTTTATTCCGGACATCAAGAAGGCTCCAAGACAATCACGTTCCATTACACGCTCATAGGTAGTGTTGTCAGAGTTGATCTTCGCATTGAAGCCGCCTATACTGATCCTGATGTCACCTTTTGGAACTTTATACACGGCGGCATTCAATTCACTGTAGAAGGTCTCCTTATCCTGTAGCTCGGCAGCATCTGACAGTAATGATTCTTTCATTAATTTGCCCCCACATGGTAAGCGCCGCCTGTGCCTGGGCGCCAAGTATGAACCCAACTTCTCGGTGTCGAAAAAATAAATAAATAAATAATCTCATGATTTCATGTGCCACGTCTCCAGGTCAGGATTCAAGATTGTAGGGGCTCAAGCGAATTTGGAGGCCCCTTGGAGGTACAAATGCGAGGGTCAAAAAAACTGTAGCAAGAAATGGTTTTTGTGGGGCCTTTAAAATGTGGGGTCCGGAACCCTGGCTCTCTTAGATCCGGTGCTGCGCGTCTCAATGGCGAGATGTGCCAGCTTGTCTTGTTGAACTAGCGTGAAAACATTCCATATTCCAATTCTGGTCCGTCGTTTCAAACTAAAAGTACATGATCTTTCTCGTTTGGTTACTTGAACGGTTTGTAGATAATCGCGGATAGTAGGTTGTTGGCCTAAGGTTTCCTATCCACCGAAATTTTATTTGGCATGATATGCGATTTTACGCAGTCATTGTCAACAAATATACATATTATTATACAATTCTGACTCAATATATGAAAATATACGATTTTTTCCACACAATGATTTACGATATGTGGTTGGCTGGGGCCATACTTGCTTATACAGAGTTTAACCTGGAATAGATTATCATCGATATAATGTCCAAGGCCATACAAGATTTTATTGCCTTGGCGCTCTAGAGCAATTACAGACTTTTAATCTATGCCTAAAACCACAGAAAATGGCACACTTTTCGGGTGGCATAATCTTTGTCGCTTTCCAGTATTTGCGTTCAATTTTTTGTTTAAACTGCCACCATATCTCGATGGCAAAATCACTTCTTTAACGGTGTTAGCTTCACGTTAGAAATTGTTCATTTTATTCGAAGGTCTTTTAAATATTATTTTGTACTTACAATTTTAGTGTAGATACGAACTACGGATTGTGCTGGAATCGTATAGGATGCTCCGCCATAGTTTACTGTAGGCTTAAATTGATAAGGCATGTGTTGAAAGTATGTAAGTCTTTCCGTAGATGTAGCCAACATACATGTAGTGTTTAACGATGTTTAGCGGAAAGAAATACTTTCTATACCATGTTGAATAACAATTGAAACGATTTATTTATTTAACAAATCTACTGAGTTACTTGCACATCATGCGAAATTCGGTATTGATGTTTAGTGCACTAAAATTTTGACGATTATTCTGACACTCGTACTTCGGTCGTAGACATTACGTTCCAACGTGGCCTGTCAGAACGCGATCTGTATCAGGGACTACGCCTCTGAACCGAGGGGTGTTGGCGGCACATGCCTCCTATCGTAAACCAAGGTGACACCCTAGATTTACTTGTGTTTTCTAGGTTTGCGCTCTTCTCCGATGTTCAAAATCGCTAGTCATACATCAGGCCCCCAAAGGAGTCCATTTGCCGTTCGTATCAATCGCCTGGCTGACACGTTCATCGCGTCCTGCAAAGGTTGTTACAACTCGTCTTCTGATTCATTGTTTTTTTTGTCCCGTTTGGTTCCTGACGAGAATCAAGTCTTTTTCTGTCAGTTCCTTGGTATCCTCTATTGTAGCTCAACGCACTAGTTTTTACGTGAATATGCTTAAACTAGATGAACTGCTACGATATCCCAATTATATTGATTGTGAGAGGCCTCGCCATTGTCGTAGACTGGACCTGGAAATGGTCTAGTTCTGAACCCGTCTCCTGCATTTCCGCGTTCAATTTATCAAAATTGAACTAAATTCATATTATCTCTTCCCTACGTCTAAATTCGTGGCATAAGAAGAGAGGGTTCGTTCAAATATTACGTAACGCTAAAAGGGGAGGTAGAGAGTCTGGTGTTGTGTTACGCTTTATACAAAATCTCAAAAATTCCCATACAAAAGTTGTTACTTGGGGGAGGGAGGGAGTCTAAAACTGTCAAATTTTGCATTAGGTAATATTTGAATGAGCCCAGAGAGGGATGATATTAACAACCCTCTGGCTACCCTCCCGTTCTTAACCCTCCTTGTGCATTATATCAGCGAGTTGTTCCCAACGAGATGCTGAGGAAGGTTAAGATTACTCTCCTTTGTCAGCCAAGAAGTCAACTCATTTGTCAACCCATGCTCGCTTTTCTAGTCTGTAGCAGCGTTTGACTTCCTTTTTTAGAACCAAATACCGTTGACGAGACTCGTATTTGGCTGCTCTGGTTCTTGTCCGCTGGCCTTTGCTTCTCTGCATTTCTCAATCTTCCGCCAGGTTCCATCAGTATCCACACTTTTCGCCAGGTGCACAGCATAACCAGGTTATTTTCACTGGTTTCAATGCCTTTATTCTTGATGGCCGTTCAATGCTTTTCTAAGTAGCAACCTTCCAGAACATCCGCTGCTCGAGTTCCAAGTTCCTCAACGAACGATCTCTTCATAGCTGAATTTTCTAGTCGCTGTGTGTTGAATCGTCGTCCGTGTCTTTCCTTCTGCTGTTAGATCCGAGCAAACGCGTAGCCGGATCTCGACGATGGTGATGGTCAAACGCGATGTCAACGCTGCGTTTATTCCGGACATCAAGAAGGCTCCAAGACAATCACGTTCCATTACACGCTCATAGGTAGTGTTGTCAGAGTTGATATTCGCATTGAAGCCGCCTATACTGATCCTGATGTCACCTTTTGGAACTTTATACACGGCGACATTCAATTCACTGTAGAAGGTCTCCTTGTCCTGTAGCTCGGCAGCATCTGACAGTAATGATTCTTTCATTAATTGGCCCCCACACGATAAGCGCCGCCTGTGCCTGGGCGCCAAGTACGAACCCAACTTCTCGGTGTCGAAAAAATAAATAAATAAATAATCTCATGATTTCGAGATTCATGTGCCACGTCTCCAGGTCAGGATTAAGGATTGTGGGGGTTTGAGCGAATTTGGAGGCCCCTTGGAGGGCAAAAAAAACTGTAGCAACCAAAAAATGTTTTTTGTGGGGCCTT
>NC_085138.1:224340251-224361581 GCF_035046485.1 Aedes albopictus
GTTCCTGACAATGGAAGTGCTTTTGAAGAAACGGCTCGTTGCCTTCGAGCGGCTGAAACGGGAACATGCGAGTGCAAGACAAGTGACGCTGGAAACACCAACCTTTGAGGTTAATGATCGGCTACAGAAGTTGGTCGAATTGCAGGAGAATTTCGATAAAATTCAGTGTGAAATCGAAGACGCAGCTACGGAGGAAGAATTGCCGTCGGTGCTCAACGTACGGGAGGATTACGAGAAACTGTTCTACATCACCAAAGGAATCTATGCCCGGTTGCTGGAAACAAAACAACCGCAAGGATCCTGCGGTGGTAGTAGTGATGCAACGTACATTGAACCCGAAACCGGACTCAAGGAAGCCGTTCGTGTGCTGCTGGAAACACAAAGAGCGTTGTTAACCAGGCAAGCTGCAGCTTCAACCACCGTGCAGGAGTTAGCTGACCAGCTTCGCAACATAAGGGGAGATCCAATCGACACGCAACTACCATCGTTCAGTCTGCCTACGTTCAAGGGCGACAGAAAGCAGTGGGCATCGTTCAAGGACATTTTTATCAGCAGCGTAGATATTATCTGTTGCAAGAAAATAGAGAGCGAAAATGGTGCAAAATCGCTAATAGACCTCCGCTCGTACGTTTAATCGTTCTGGTGTCTTTTACGATAAGTGCGCGAATGGGCCAAAGAATACTGCGCCGAAAACACCAATACGATTTACCGTACTGGCGGAGGTATACGAGCACTTGCGCTCAAAAATTTTCGCGCAACGCATAATAAGAAAAACCTTACGAATGCGCTCAAGTTGCAGCTGCTCATGTCTCACCTTGAGGGGGAAGCAAAAAGCCTCGTTAGTAGTTATGCAATCACCAATATCAACTACAAAGAGGTGTGGGATACACTTGTAGAGCAGTACGACAAGCCGAAGTTTGCTGTTTCGGCGCTTGTCCAGGAATTTTGTGACCAGCCAGTAATCAAAATAGCGAATCTCGTGAATCTACGGAAGCTCGTATCGACCTCTGACGAGGTGATACGCCACCTAAAAGCCATGGGCGCTGCTTACGAGTCCAGAGACCCCTGGCTCATCCATATCGTCGTGAAGAAATTGGATGAGAATTTGCGTTCCCAATGGGCATCACACATAGTGGATATCGACAACCCTACTTTCGACGAACTGCTCAAATTCCTCAAGCGAAAATGTGACACCTTTGAGACCTGTGCTGCATTCGGCAGTAAACATTGGGAACCTGTCAAGAAGGAGATTTTTAAAGAAGAGCGGAAAAATCCAACAGTGAAGAAAGAAATCACCAGTTTCAGTGTCACTCAGCCATCTTGTCCAGTGTGCTCTTCGGGAGATCACGGAATCTACCAGTGCTCTACGTTCAAGGAGGCATCAGTGAAGGAGCGGCGGGAAATAGCACAACGGATGCGGCTCTGCTTCAATTGTTTACGCTCAAACCACTGCGCGAATTCGTGTCCGTCAAGATCTGTGTGCCGTACATCAGGTTGTCAACAAAGACACCACACCTTGTTGTGTCCCGTTGACAAATCGGAGGTGACCAGCAACGTCTCCACAGTCGAGGACGAATCGGTTACAACCTGCGACACCGAAGACAACAATGAACTTGTATCCTGTGCGTCGAATGTCAAATCAAGCAAATCGACTACTTCGATCTTCGTTGCTACGTTGCCGACAGCTGTTGTTCGCGTCCAGGGAAAGGATAAGCAGTTCCATGAAGTCCGAGCCATGATCGACAGTGGCTCCCAATCGTCGCTAATTTCAGAACATTGTGTCACCGTTCTTGGATTGGAGAGAGACAACGCCAAGCTGATAGTTTCTGGTGTTGGTAATGGAGCAAAGGAGACAACGCGAGGGGTAGTGAATCTGGACATTTCCTCACGATTTGATGACAATCTGATCTGTCGAACGAAAGCGTACGTGTTGAGCAAGCTGTCAACGAATCTACCAAGTCGAGAAATTGATATCAGCCGTCTGAAGTGCCTGGATTCATTGCGGCTAGCGGATCCGCATTTTGGCAGACCAAGTAAAATTGACCTGATCCTTGGAGTAGATGTGTTTTTGTCCGTTGTTGAGGATGGAAAAGTAAAGGACGAGATGGGAGTTCCAGAGGCATTGAATTCCGCTTTCGGTTGGATTGTTGCTGGTCAAGTCGGGGTGACAAATGATGTAATATGCAACACTGCAATTGTTAGTTTGTGCACCGAGTTGAACATTGATCAAACTCTCCGGCAGTTTTGGGAAGTTGTGGAGATAAACAAGCCGAAGCCTAGAACGCCGGAAGAACAGAAAGCTGTCGACGTGTTCCAAGCAACGCACCACCGTGAAGAATCAGGAAGGTTTGTGGTGAGCCTCCCCTTCGACGAAACCAAACCACCACTAGGGGAATCGCTTCCAGCAGCCATTCATCGACTGAACGCAATCCCGGTCAACCATTTCTTTAAAAATCTTTACATTTCTTTATTTCGATCTTTAAAGACGTTCATAATCGAAATCGATAGCGATCGTCATCGTTTCTTGAAGATTGCTAAATAAATTTGAAGTGTAATCGTGAACATTATATAAAGATATATATCAAACTATCGATATCGGTCTTTGTCGATGTGTAGATACCGACGGATAACGATTTCTATTGATACTTCGATACTGTCGTCTGTCATTGGCAATTTACGATCATCAAGTTTGTTGTTGTTTGCATTAAAAAAATGAAAAAAAAAAATCAAGTTGGAGGTTCACCAGCTCACGGGAGGTTACTTTTTTTTGTATAGTCTTGCTTATGCTAGTATCGAACCCGGGTTATTTGAAGCTTATAAGCTGCGACGTCCTTGTTGGTGGTACTGGTTCCTCTGGTCTACGGCTGCGGTTGAGAAGTTTGCTGGTAAAAGGTAAACATATTCTACATATTGACGGTACTCAACATATTAAAGCGAAATTTACAACATATCCCCCAACTTGTTTTCAGGTCTTTGTGTTTCCTCTTCTGTACAAGATGCCGCGAATCCTACCACGAGTTCTGAAGAAAGGAGCTAGGGCAAGACCGAGAGCACGTCGCCGGAAAATCCAAGAACCACAGTTATCTACAGCCGATTCGTCGAAGCAGCCTACCTATCCAGACAATTTTCAGATAAATAATCATGACTCCGATTCGTCCACAACTAGCTCCACTTCCGACGATGATTTTATGGAAGTAGAGTATTTGGACGAAGTTCTCGAGGAGATAGCATGCGACATTCCCGAAAAGCTGACCGAAAATGGAGATACGAACAACGTAAGTCACCACCGAAGGCCACTAAGTCATACACTTGCTTAGTAATCATTTCCTTCTTGCAGGAATATGCCGAAAAAAAATCAGAATCAGCCAATGCGCGATTGAAATCCGACCTAGCTGGCTGGGTTTCCAAATACAGTGTCCCTTTAGCTGGAGTATCTGATTTGTTGAAGATTCTAAAGCAGCATACAGGATTGGATTTGCCAAGTGATGCCCGCAGTCTACTTAAAACGCCAAGAGAAATCAATATTCGACAAATGTGTAATGGAGAATATGTCCATATCGGAATAGTAGATTTTTTGAACAAGTTCGATTTGAGCGAGTGTATTATTGAGGGTCATCCAATTAATCTGTCATTCTCGGTAGACGGCACGCCAGTTTCAAAAAGTGGAGCAAATGATTTATGGATAATATCAGGAGCTATTCATATCGAAGGTTTCTTGCGGCATATATTCATCGTTGGAATTTTCAATGGGCCATCTAAACCAACATCTTTCAATACATTTCTTAGTGAGTTTGTGAATGAATTGCACGCATTGCTCACCAATGGTTTCTCCAAAGATGGTACCGTCTACCCCCGTTGGTTTGAACGACACCTCATGCAAACCAACGGGATTCGTTTTTTAATTTGAACTTCTAGTAACCCTGTGGGCATCGAAAAACACACTGATGGTAACCCTTTTTGCTGTTTTGTTTTGATTATGTGTTCCGTTTCACCCCGTTCCATGAGCAGAATGACGTTTGAACCATTTTTAGTGTGAACGATGTGCAGATTAGAGGGGGTCAAATCAAAAAGTGTTCAGATTAGATGAGGTCAAACCAACGGGGGTAGACGGTAAATTTTACACTGTGAATGTTAAATGCATCACTGCAGATGCACCAGCTGTGGCATACGTTAAGAGCATCAAATCACATGGAGGATATTCAGCATGCCCGAAATGCGAAACAAGGGGTACAAACATATCGAGAAGAATAGTTTATCCCGAGGTCGATGCGCCTCTGCGTACCGATACAAAGTTTCGACAAAGGTTGTCAGATAATAATGCAGATGATCATCATATATCCGTAGATCACACTATAATGGAGACCTTGCCAATTGACATGATTGACGATTTTGCGATCGACAAGATGCACGCTGTTGATGAAGGAGTCTGTAAGAAAATGCTGGTTGCTTTCACTGGGAAAGCCAATCCCCAAAAGCTATCGAAAAGAAAGTTACAAGATATTGACAACCGCATAACCAATTGTGCAAAGTTTGTACCGATGGAATTTCAGAGAAAGTTGAGAACCCTTAATTATGTAGCTAAAATGAAAGCAACCGAATTCAGAAATATAGTTTTGTATGCAGGACCCATAATATTCCATCAAATACTCCCTACTGATACTTTTAGCCATTTTTTGAACTTCTCTGTCGCCATACGAATTCTTTGTGCTCCAGCACTTTATCAGAAGTACAACAAAATCGCAAAAAAGTTGTTGATCTCGTTTGTTGAAGACTACCCTGAGTTGTACGGAATAGATACAGTATCGTTCAATGTTCATGTCCTCATCCATCTAGCAGATGATTCCAAAAAACATGGTCCTTTAGACTCCTATAGCTGCTACCCATTCGAAGCCGGCATAAAAAAGATTAAACGGTACATACATGCTCAAAATAAACCATTGCAACAAATATTTAATAGACTTCAGGAAGATACTGGTTTTGTTAATACTTTAAAATCGAACAGTGACAGTACAGTTAAATTAAGTCATTTTGATTATAACCAACACAAGTTCTACAGATTGATCTACCCCAATTTCACTGTTCGTGCAGATAAAGTTAGTGATAATTGTATCATGTGGGTTTCTCCAAATGAAATTGTTATTTTGAGAGTAAGTTTCTTTGAAAAGAGAGATGAAGATATTTTTGTAACCGGGCAGCTGTTTGAAGTAAAAGAATCTCTATGTAATTCAAAGTTGACCCGAAAGTTGTATATGCTATTAGGGAATTTTGAATCCTGCGAAAAAACATTCCAATTGAATCCAACAATAAGCAAAATGGTTTGTTTGCCATACAATTATAATAATTGCGATTACTATGTAGCACCCTTGATTCATACATTTTAGTGACGAAAAGAATCCAGTTTTATGTCTTTTTATTTTAAAAAAAATATTTAAAACAATCAAATACAAACAGTGTTACTTTTAAAATTCATTCACTTCTTTTTAATTTCATTATCTCAAGTCGCATTGTCTTAGGGTGCATCTTTGTCCACTTCTTCGTCGTCATCGTGCACGTTGAGGAACTCCACCTTCAGTGGAACACGGAGTTTCTTACGGCTCGTCAGGTTTCGGTTTGTGGTTGCAGATTGCCGTCGTTCACTGGTCCTAACTCGATCACATACATGTTGCATTTGGTATCGGAATTCGGCACATGCCAGTGTAGCCGGGTCTTCTGTGGTGTCGAAGAGGGAATGATCGACAATCGATTCTGTAATTATAAAAAGTACATTCAATGTTGTTAATCAAACTTACAGTTTGAAAATTTGCTGTTATCGATCATCTACTGTATGAGTCAACGTGGAAAAACTACTTACTGATCAATACTTGCGTTGAACACAACGATTTGAGTGGGTGTTTGCCACCAGCTCCTGAATAATTCACTTGCGTCTGCAAGTATAGGCTGAACACTTTCTCAATCAGAAGCATGGTTATTTCCCTCAGAGGCTTCTTGAGCAACACAAAAGACGCCAGAAACTTTTCCTGTGAACGAATAAAAAGATGTAATATTCAATACCTTTATGTACATATAATGAAGCAACTTACAAACGCCTTTTTATTGTTATTTTTCTCCAGAAACACTTCGAAGTCAACCAACGCCTCGGTTGAGTTTAGAGGCATAATCTCTCTTATGGATTCGATTGACACTGATGTAGTGGAGTTACCCTCAGGCATTCCGTGCTGCAACAACACTTTGAATTGCTCCTTGATGTAAGCCACATCTGTCTGGATTGTCCTTATTGTCTCCGCCTGCTCATTGTAGACATCGAGCGGTAGCGTCACAACCACCGGCTGGTTATTGGAGGCCTCCTCCAGCACTTCTTCCGTGATTTCCGGATTGCAATCCATGCTCTGGCTCACTTTATCACTATTTCACTGAATGTAAACACAACATAGCTGTCATCTGGAGATGGGCGGTATCGAACTTTCTTTGGCTGGCGATGACGATCGATAACGAGGGGTTTATAAATGTGGACCGATGTTGACCTTTGGTAATCGTTGTCGAAATGTAACGCGGTGTGTCGTTATGAAGATATCGATTTTCAAATACATGCTGATAAATATTGGGAAAGAATACTAAAGCGTTAGCGACAAATTGAAAAGTAACGTAATAAAGTGATGCATCTTTAAAGATATTTATCGCTTGTTTGATAAAAATAAATATCTTTAAAATCAATATCGATATTTAAAGATTTGTGAATAAATGTATCGCAAACAAGTCTAAAGAATGGTCGATAAGGGTCGTTATTTTTTGATAAAGAACTATAAAGAAGAATTGCGTTTGGTTGACCGGGATGCACCGAAAATTTGCAAGCGATCCTGTTTTCAAGAAAATGTATTGTGACTTTATGGCTGACTATTTGGAGCTTGGTCATATGGAACGAATACCCGACAATGAGATCGAGATGCCATCGGATCAAAGGTTTTACTACCCACACCATGCAGTTCTGCGAAGTGAAAGTCTAACAACCAAGCTGCGCGTTGTTTTTGACGGCTCAAGTAAAACGGAAACTGGTGTATCGTTGAATGACCGTTTGTTGGTGGGTCCAAAAATTACCGAAGATGTCCCGGTGGTTTTTTCCCGCTTCAGAACCTACGTCGTCGCATTCACAGCTGATGCAGAAAAAATGTACCGACAGGTAAAGGTGCGCAAGGAAGATGCCGACTATCAGCGCATTGTGTGGTCACCGGAGCCCGGACAACCGCTCGAGCACTACAGGCTCCTAACTGTCACGTACGGCAGCTCGTGCGCTCCATACTTGGCGGTGGAATCCCTCCGACAGGCAGGTCGGGATAGTCAGGCGCAGTTCCCGGATGCAGCAGATCGTATATCGAAGAACTTTTATGTGGATGACCTACTATCGGGTGCCAATTCACTTGAAGAAGCAGTCAAGCTCAGGAACGAGATTATCCAGGTAACATCAGCGGCCGGGTTCACTCTACGGAAATGGTCATCGAACGATCCTCGCCTATTCAACGAGAGTGCAGAAGCAGACGCAGCAGTCCCGCTTCATTTGACACCCGAAGCTGACGCTGTCAAGGCGTTGGGTATACAGTGGTACCCCGAGACCGACACTTTTGGATACCAATTGAAAATGGACCTCGATAAGCGGAACACGAAACGTCAAATGTTGTCAGATACAGCTCGACTCTTCGACCCGTTGGGCTGGCTGGCACCAGTCATCGTTCGCATTAAAATCCTCTATCAATCGTTGTGGTTACAAGATTTGTTGTGGGATGACCCACTACCGGCGGCGGTAGAAATCGAATGGAACAACATCAAGGCAGATCTGCAATCAATCGAAAAGATTCGTATACCGAGATGGATTCCCAACCATGGAGGAAAAGTACAGCTTCTAGGATTCGCTGACGCCTCGGAGGCTGCATACGCTGCAGTCGTATACGCTCGATCAACTGATCAAAATGGCAAGGTTTTCGTTTCCCTGGTGGCAAGTAAAACAAAAGTTGCACCTATCCAACAAGTGTCACTTCCACGGTTGGAACTCAACGCGGCGGTGCTGCTCACTGACCTCATGAAGTTACTTCTTCAGTCTTTGTCGCATTTGGAGGTAACATGTTTTGCT
This sequence comes from Aedes albopictus, assembly GCF_035046485.1. NCBI lineage: Eukaryota > Metazoa > Arthropoda > Insecta > Diptera > Culicidae > Aedes > Aedes albopictus. Next base: position 224,348,371 of record NC_085138.1, read on the forward strand.
TGGACTGATTCGGAGATCGTTCTTGGATGGCTATCGTCACATCCGAGAAAATGGAAAACGTACGTTGCCAATCGGACTTCCACGATTTTGGAGTTCCTCCCCCGAAGCTCCTGGAACCACATTGCATCGGGCGACAACCCAGCCGACTGTGCATCACGAGGTTTGTACCCGAAGGATTTGGTGGAATTCAACTTATGGTGGAAAGGTCCAACGTGGTTATACCAAGCTGACGAAACTTGGGAGCATCAGTCTGTAGCAGAGCCTCCGGAAACGGTTCTTATAAAATTCAGCTGGCAGTCCCGAAAGGCCACTATACGGGGGCCTCGGTCACACTCACCTGCCGGGGAAGAAGGGCCAATATAAAATTCAGCTGGCAGTCCCGAAAGGCCACTATACGGGGGCCTCGGTCACACTCACCTGCCGGGGAAGAAGGGCCAATATAAAATTCAGCTGGCAGTCCCGAAAGGCCACTATACGGGGGCCTCGGTCACACTCACCTGCCGGGGAAGAAGGGCCAATATAAAATTCAGCTGGCAGTCCCGAAAGGCCACTATACGGGGGCCTCGGTCACACTCACCTGCCGGGGAAGAAGGGCCAATATAAAATTCAGCTGGCAGTCCCGAAAGGCCACTATACGGGGGCCTCGGTCACACTCACCTGCCGGGGAAGAAGGGCCAATATAAAATTCAGCTGGCAGTCCCGAAAGGCCACTATACGGGGGCCTCGGTCACACTCACCTGCCGGGGAAGAAGGGCCAATATAAAATTCAGCTGGCAGTCCCGAAAGGCCACTATACGGGGGCCTCGGTCACACTCACCTGCTTTTCTCCTGTTTATTTCGCCAAAGTCACTTATGTTTAATTAAAAAATAACACACTAGTTTTAACTATAATTTAAGATTTATTCACTAATTTAGGTCTAGATTTACATTAATTGTTTGATTTTTCAATTCAGAGCGTTCAGTTGCACGCGTGCTCGCAGGTGGAAAATTTTCACATATTTAAATTTGAATCGCCGCTTGCTGCGATCGCTGCGATGGGTTGCACCCCGTTGGCATGGCAACCACGTGCGACGTCGGGACGCCAACGATACCCGAGCAAAAATGCTTACCTGGTGGTACTGTTGGCGACATTCTCCGAGCCCGAAGAAAAGCTGATGGGTTGTAGTAGCACGATCTTGCTGACGGGCCTCGTATACGTTGATCTTGAAGTCTTGATCGAAACGGTTCTGACCTTACCATCTGGACCCTTATACGTTTTTTCGATTATTCCTTTTGGCCAGTTTCCTCGATGTAGGGTTTCATCAACTAACATAACCAAATCTCCAACGTGGTACTCATAATAGTTTCGGTTATCAGGCCACTTGCAGCTTTTCAGTAACTCTGGACGATACGACACAATCCATTTGCGCCAGAAGCGATCTGCGTAGATTTGAGCATGCTTGTACGCTGCACGACAATCGAGATCTCTTTCATCGAAGTCGTGGTCAAACTGAACAGTGTTGTTTCGCCCAAGCAGTAACATGTTTGGTGTTAATGGTTCAGCATCTTGAGGATCGTTTGGAACGTGAGTTAGCGGCCTGTTATTAACGATGTTCATTGCTTCGCACAGAGCAGTGCGCAGTACCAAATCTGTCGGGTGTCTTTCTCGCAACATCGCACGGAGAGCACCTTTCACGGAGCGAACTAATCGCTCCCAACAACCGCCAAAGTGTGGAGCACCAGGGGGAATAAACTTCCATTCTATGCCTCTGACAGACAACGAATCTTCGATCTGTGGATGATCTAGTGTTTTTACAAGCCTTCTCAACTCTTGGTCTGCGCCAGTAAAATTTGTACCATTGTCTGTGATGATACGTTGCGGCAATCCTCTAATGGACATAAAACATCGGATGGCCATTATGCAGGCATTCGTGTCCAAAGATGGCACAACTTCAAGATGAACAGCCCTGGAAGTCATGCAGGTGAAGAGCACCACCCACCTCTTTTCGACACGGCGACCAACTTTAACTGACAACGGGCCAAAATAATCTATTCCGGTATTCGAAAACGGAAATACGAACGGAGTCGTTCGTTCTGGGGGGAGATTACCCATTTGTGGAACGGTTGGTTTTGCCCGGAGCTCTCGGCACTTGATGCACGACACCGTGTATTTTTTCACCTGTGAACGGATCTTGAGAATTCGATGACGCTGTTTAATGTTGTTGACGACCGTTTCAAGACCCTGGTGACCGTTGGCGATATGGAACATGCGAATCAGGAGATTCGAAAAGGGATGGTTATCGGGAAGAATGACGGGGTTGTTGACATCAAACGGTTTACTACTCTCTTGCACACGTCCCCGCATACGGATGATGCCATTACAGATGAACGGTGAATAGTTTTTCAAGCGGCTACTGCTTTTCACAAAACCGGTGTGCACCAGACTTCGCATTTCTTCACCGAAGACCTCCGATTGTACCTTCCTGTACCATACATTCCTCGCGTCCTCCATATCGTGAACAGTGATGTTCAAACGTTTCGGTTTCTCAGTTTTCGGCAATACTAATATTTTTCTCATCTTCAGGTAATATGCTGTCGTCCTGATTAGGCGGTTGAAGTCGGAGAATCGCTCGATCTCGGGAAGGTCCATTAAGCAATCTTCAGATACAGTGCAGCACAACTAATCAACGGAAGTATCGACGATCAGCTCGGCGTGGAAATTTACAAACTCAGCAGGCGACAGTTCTACCGGCGCGTCGATCGGCCAGCGGGTGCTGACATGTGGCAGGAAATCCGGACCCTTGAGCCATTCTTGCATACTGCCGAATTTGCTTGACTTTGTTGCCAGATCAGCAATGTTCAACTGCGATGGTACCCAATGCCACAAATCAACGCTGTGACCATTCTCCTTGATCTTCATAACACGAGACCCGATGTATGCAGTCAGCTTCTGACTCGTCTTCAACCAACTTAGGCAAATCTTGGAGTCGGTCCAGAAGTACACCTTAGTGACCTCTATCTTCATTTCTTCTTGGAGCGTTTTTATCATTTGACTCGCAAGAACACAGCCTTGGAGCTCCAGACGTGGCACTGTCGAATTCTTCAGAGGAGCGACCCTAGCCTTGGCGTAGACTAATGCGACATGCGACCTATCTTCATGACGATGGACTATATAAACGACGCAAGCGAAGGCCTTATCACTAGCGTCACAAAAGGCATGCAGCTCAGCATTAGCGAACGATGGAATCTCTGGAAAATAATACCTCGGCAGTCGGATTTCGTTCAGTTTCGCAGTTTGATCCAACCATTCTCTCCATCTTGGAACCAATCCATCTGGAATCTCGTCATCCCAGTCGGACTGTAACCGCCACAGTTCTTGGAAGATGATTTTTAGTTGTATAGTGATGGGACTAAGCAAGCCTAAAGGATCGAAAATGCCCATCATGAACTTTAACAGTTGTCGTTTTGTAGGCACACTTTCGCCGGTTCGAAACTCTTCGACCAACTTCGGAAATTCAAGCGAAAAGACAAATTCATCGGAGTGTAGATCCCATCTGATACCCAGTACACGTGTTTCATTTCCTGTTCGATCGGCAACCAACGTAGGATCCAGGGAGTCTAGGAGCGCTCCAGAGTTCGATGCAAATTTGACCAGCCGGAATCCACCATGCTCGTGCGTCTTGACCACATGCTGCACCAGTCGAATTGCTTCTTCTTCAGTGTCGGCACAATCAAAATAATCGTCAACGTAATGTTGATTCACCACAGCGCATTCTACACCAGGGTACTCTTCTTCCAATTCCTTTGCATTAAAATTCTTGATGAATTGAGCCATGGAAGGAGATGACACAGCTCCGAAAATCATGACCATCATGATGTACACGCTAGGGTCAGCAGAGCGATCCATGCCACGAAAAAAGAAGCGTTGAGAGTCCTGGTCCTCTCTACGGATGAGGATTTGGTGGAACATCTCCTTTATGTCCGCCACAAACGCAAACTTCTTCTTCCTAGCGCGCATTAGGATCGCGATCAGGGCGGGTACGAAATCAGGACCTTTCAGTAACAAATCGTTGAGAGAGAAACCGTGAGATTTCGCTTTAGCATCCATGACTAGACGGAATTTTCCGGTCGTTTCCACGCTAAAATGCGGCAGGTACCACGTATTCGGTGTTTCTTCAACTTCATGAGGCTCCAGCTTTCGTGCATATCCCTTGTCGACATAATCTTGAATTTTGCTGCAATACTTCTCAGCAAACTCCGGATCAGAATCCATCTTCTTCTCGATCATCTGTAGCCGCCGCAACGCTTGAGGCTTGCTGTCCGGAAACGAAAAGTTGCCATACTTGTAAATTTGTCCTACTTCGAAGCGTTCTCCACGTCGAGTGACGGTGCGGTTCATGATGTCAACGGCGCGTTGATCTTCATCAGACATCTTCGGAGACTGTCCGGTTATTCCGAAATCTTCTACCTTATACGCCTGCTTCACCAGATTCGTTAGCTCGACGTCGTCATCTTCCGTGCAGATTAGCGCATGACAGTCCTCTGATCCTGCATCGCTTGGTTCGATCAAACCATGAACGGTCCAACCTAGATGACAACGAGTTAACTGCAGGCCATGCAACGAATATTGGACTGTTTTCAGTGGCACAATCAATCCAGCGTTGTTGGAGCCGAGAAGCATACAAGGACGAGCGCCGTGAACTGCGACCAGCTTATCCTCGTCAAGCATCGGGTACATTCTCTTCACCTTTTCGATGTCGAAGTTCACGGGTGGCAAATCGAGGTTTTGAACGGAGCGGACGTGACTTGCCTTAAACCATTTCGCTTGAGCTGAAGGTCCAGAGATGTCGAAGGACAGCATCATCGATTGTTCCTCCTTGTGAGAAATACCGTTCGTCCATCGATAAGTCACAGAAGATGCCGGTCCCTGCAGCCCAATCATCGCAGCAACGTTTGCATCGATCATTGATAGAGAAGAACCTTCGTCAAACAAAGCGAAAACTTCCTCAGCGCCATTTGGACCCAGGATCTTCACCTTTCCTACACGTAGCAGTGTGTTGACGTTCCTGCCATTCACGTTGCAGACATTCGGCAGAGCAGACTGGTTGCTCCTAGGTGACTCACGTGGTGGCTCATCGTTGTGGACCAGTTCGTGATGATTCTTTCCACAAACCGAACACTTTTTCGTAGACTTACAGTTTCGTCTAGCATGATCCGATTTCAGGCAAATGTAGCACACTTTACACGACTTAGCGGTGGTTCGACGTTGGGCAACAGAGAGTCCTCGAAACTGACCGCACTTGTCCAGACTAAAATGCGATCCCACCGAGCATAGCGGACATTTCTTTGCTGCTTCTTCATCACGATCATCGACATGGAATACGACGGGTTTCGGCTTCGCTGAGTTGATCAGTTTCTTCGTCCCGAACGCAGGATTCAGGCTTGCCAGCTGGTTGTCCATCTCATCCTCCAACCAGCGAGCGAAAATGGCGAAATCCACGACGATATCTTGCTTCATTAGTGCTGCCTTGTGTCGAACCCACATTTGCTTACTGAAGACAAGTAATTTTTCAGCCAGGTGTGAAATGAGTTCGGGATTGAGCAGATAATTACTCGCCTTGGCGTTCTGCATCGCGACCATAGTACCGACAACAGCATTGTAGAAGGCCCTAAACGATTCGATGTTACCTTCTTTCACGACATCGAGGTTCCTCAGCGCTTCCAATCGATTGGCCACGACCCATTCCGTGCGCCCGAAATTCGATTTCAGCATCCTCATAATCTGAGTAACGTTGTCCGGGGAAGACAACAATGATTCCACGGTTTTTCGTGCCTTACCTTGTAACGCCTTGTTTAACCGTCTCAAGTTATCACGATCGGTCAGTTGAAACTCCTCAGTGGATGCGTTGAACTCGTTCTCGAAAATCGTCCACTCCATGATGTCGCCAGAAAATGGTGGCAAATCCTTCACGTTTCTGCCTTGCAGTGCCTTGAACGCTTCGAGCAGGATCGCATTCACTCCTGGCTCGGGCACACGCAAATCGTTCTCCACAGGCTCGCGACGGGGTTGTCGAACCACGTGATTTGATGGTTCCAGGTTTACATGGCGTAGATCGTTCGGGTTTGTTGGTTCCACATTTGTGGTCTCGGTGACCCATTGGGTGACACGTTGGGATACACTGGTGTACGCACTCGAGTTGCTACCCCTGCTACTGCAGATGCTCGAGCCGTAACTTGAACCAGCCTTCAGTTCTTCCTTCTTGAGTTCACGCTCACGTTTTCGCCTGAGAAACTCAGCCTTCCTCTCTTCCGTCTTCAGCACCAGGTCTTGTTCAATCTGAAGCGCAGCTAATCGTTTTTCAGCCAGGATTTTGTCTCGTTCGATTGAAGCCTTCAGTTCATCCTCCTCGATCTGCTCCTCCAACAACAGGGCCTTCAGTTGGCTGTCGGTTTCGCTGATACGGGAAGATCGGCTTTTGTTCGAACGCCTACCAGATAGGGCAGCATCGATCGATACACGGGAACCAGGAACAAAGTTGTTCTCCGTGTCATTCGGAGTCGGAGCTGGGACATTTTGCTGATTCGATTTCGCCTGCTGCTGTTGACTAACAGGTGTGCGAAGCATGGTCGACGGTCGCGGAAGTCCTATTAGAAAATGTTCGAAACGCTTTGGTACTGTACCTTTGTTTTCTCTTTCAGAGCGGCGCAACTGTTGCTCCATATAAACTGTCGCCTGGTATTCGAAGGACCAATATAAAATTCAGCTGGCAGTCCCGAAAGGCCACTATACGGGGGCCTCGGTCACACTCACCTGCCGGGGAAGAAGGGCCAATATAAAATTCAGCTGGCAGTCCCGAAAGGCCACTATACGGGGGCCTCGGTCACACTCACCTGCCGGGGAAGAAGGGCCAATATAAAATTCAGCTGGCAGTCCCGAAAGGCCACTATACGGGGGCCTCGGTCACACTCACCTGCCGGGGAAGAAGGGCCAATATAAAATTCAGCTGGCAGTCCCGAAAGGCCACTATACGGGGGCCTCGGTCACACTCACCTGCCGGGGAAGAAGGGCCAATATAAAATTCAGCTGGCAGTCCCGAAAGGCCACTATACGGGGGCCTCGGTCACACTCACCTGCCGGGGAAGAAGGGCCAATATAAAATTCAGCTGGCAGTCCCGAAAGGCCACTATACGGGGGCCTCGGTCACACTCACCTGCCGGGGAAGAAGGGCCAATATAAAATTCAGCTGGCAGTCCCGAAAGGCCACTATACGGGGGCCTCGGTCACACTCACCTGCCGGGGAAGAAGGGCCAATATAAAATTCAGCTGGCAGTCCCGAAAGGCCACTATACGGGGGCCTCGGTCACACTCACCTGCCGGGGAAGAAGGGCCAATATAAAATTCAGCTGGCAGTCCCGAAAGGCCACTATACGGGGGCCTCGGTCACACTCACCTGCCGGGGAAGAAGGGCCAATATAAAATTCAGCTGGCAGTCCCGAAAGGCCACTATACGGGGGCCTCGGTCACACTCACCTGCCGGGGAAGAAGGGCCAATATAAAATTCAGCTGGCAGTCCCGAAAGGCCACTATACGGGGGCCTCGGTCACACTCACCTGCCGGGGAAGAAGGGCCAATATAAAATTCAGCTGGCAGTCCCGAAAGGCCACTATACGGGGGCCTCGGTCACACTCACCTGCTTTTCTCCTGTTTATTTCGCCAAAGTCACTTATGTTTAATTAAAAAATAACACACTAGTTTTAACTATAATTTAAGATTTATTCACTAATTTAGGTCTAGATTTACATTAATTGTTTGATTTTTCAATTCAGAGCGTTCAGTTGCACGCGTGCTCGCAGGTGGAAAATTTTCACATATTTAAATTTGAATCGCCGCTTGCTGCGATCGCTGCGATGGGTTGCACCCCGTTGGCATGGCAACCACGTGCGACGTCGGGACGCCAACGATACCCGAGCAAAAATGCTTACCTGGTGGTACTGTTGGCGACAGTTCTCGTAGAACAAAACTGCTCATCGCAGTGCCTGATGGTTACAGAGCTAGGACCGATGATTTCCTACGAAGTGGAAAGCTACCTGTTGAACCGGTTTTCATCACTCAAGATGGCACAACGGGTTTTGGCGTGGATCAACAGATTTAAGTCCAACCTGTCAGCGAAAATGCAACGTGGCGAACGTGTCAGTGGCGAATTAGATCCGTTGGAGCTACATGAAGCAAATCTTCAGCTTGTTAGGTGTGCTCAGCATGCCGAGTTTCAACGAGATATACAGTGCCTGAAAAAGGGAGATCCATTAGCATCTAAAAGTCAAATCAAGTCTCTGTTTCCGTTTTTGGATGGAAATGGAACTCTTCGTGTAGGAGGACGACTACAGAATTCGGACCAACCATTCGAAATGAAGCACCCCATGATTTTGCCTAAGGTTCACCGTTACACGGAACTTCTGATCACCGCTCTGCATATCGACAACCTACATGCAGGACCAACCTTGGTGATTGCTACGCTCAATCAAAAGTACTGGATTCTTGGGTGTCAAGCAGTTGTACGCACTATCATCAATAACTGCGTGCGATGTACTAGGTGGAAGGCCAAAACCGCGAAGCAGCTTATGGGATCCCTACCAACGGTGAGGATCGCAGGAGGACGTGCCTTCGAAAACGTAGGCGTCGACTACGCAGGTCCCATTTGTAGGAATAATATGTATTAAAAAGAATATTTATATTGATGTATCGGGGATTTAAAATAAAAATATCTGTTTAAGGTATTCCACTAAAAGTATCAGAAACAAATTCATATTCAATCACATGTTTTGTGCTAGTGTACTAGATCACTTTTGGGACGACTCGGAAAATGGACAGGTTCGAAGAATGAAGAAGAACGTATGTGGCTGCACGAGCAAGCTTTCAATAGCCGACCTGAATGACACCAACGAGCTGATGGACGATACGCATCATGCGGGAGCGAGAAAGAGAGATTGAAAAAGAAAAACTCATTTGAATGGGCTTGAACGGGAAAAGGTGAAAAGAGGTTCAGTTTGAAGAATGATGTAATCGAGTGATGTTGTGCGCGTTGGTAGGAAAGTGCAAATTCAAAAAAAAAATAAAATAAAATGGAGTGCAAAAGAAAAAAAAAAAAAAAAAAAAAAAAAAAAAAAAAGATTCTAACATCTCCATCGAAAACGATTCTAACCTTTCCTTCATCATTCTTACATCAGATTACTATAACATGATGTAGGAATAATATGTATTAAAAAGAATATTTATATTGATGTATCGGGGATTTAAAATAAAAATATCTGTTTAAGGTATTCCACTAAAAGTGATCTAGTACACTAGCACAAAACATGTGATTGAATATGAATTTGTTTCTGATACTTTTAGTGGAATACCTTAAACAGATATTTTTATTTTAAATCCCCGATACATCAATATAAATATTCTTTTTAATACATATTATTCCTACATCTTCCTTCACCCCTACTCTTCACATAATATAATTTGAAATGAGTTTCCTACTCATTTCTCCTATAACAATCCTATAACATAAGGATTTATGTATAAATTTTGAAAACGTAGATTTACATATAAATTTACATTTTTTTTAAATTCCATGGCATATTTTGAAAGTAATAATAAGTTAAATTCATTACATAAAACAATGAAGTGAAAAACTTTCAAAGAACTCCCTATATTTAATTTATATGCTGGAAGTTAACATAATCGGTTTGATAAAATCCTGAAAAGGGGAAAACAATGATTATTTAAAACGAAATTATATAATACTTACCAAAGATATTGTTACATAGCCACTAGGATACAAGCTATAAGCTCAACTAATGTTCTAGAATTTCATTTGAAAAAGAAAATTCTATCAGTTTTCCATTTCGAGCAACTCACAATCTCTGACCTTACATACACTATCTTGGACTATGGGTTTCAAGTTCAATTGCTGCAATCTAGAATCAAGTTCAGAAAAAGATTCTAACATATCCATCGAAAACGATTCTAACATATCCTTCAACATTCTTTTATCAGATAACCTTTTCGAGCGACTCACAATCTCTGACCTCACTTACACTATATTGGATTGAGGGTTTCAAGCTCAATTGCTCCAATCTAGCGTCAAGCTCAGAGAAACATTCTAACACTTCCTTCCAACATTCTTCTATCAAATTTCTATTTCAAACGACTCACAATCTCTGACCTCACACTATCTTGGATTGAGGGTTTCAAGCTCAATTGCTCCAATCTAGCGTCAAGCTCAGAAAAAGATTCTAGCATTTCCATCGAAAAAGATTCTAACATTTCCTTCAACATTCTTCTATCAGATAACCTTTTCAAGCGACTCACAATCTCTGACCTCACTAACACTATCTTGGATTGAGGTTTTCAAGCTCAAGATTCTAACATTTCCATCGAAAAAGATTCTAACATTTCCTTCAACATTCTTCTATCAGATTACCTTTTCAAGTGACTCACAATCTCTGACCTCACTTACACTATCTTGGATTGAGTGTTTAAAGCTCAATTGCTCCAATATAGCGTCAAGCTCAGGAAAAGGTTCTAACATTTCCATCGAAAAAGATTCTAACATTTCCTTCAACATTCTTCTATCAGATTACCATTTCAAGCGACTCACAATCTCTGACCTCACTTACACTATCTTGGATTGAGGGTTTCAAGCTCAATTGCTCCAATCTAGCGTCAAGCTCAGAAAAAGATTCTAGCATTTCCATCGAAAAAGATACTAACCTTTCCTTCAACATTCTTCTATCAGATTTCTATTTCAAGCGACTCACAATCTCTGACCTCACTTATTGTCTATCCGGTTGAAATCAAGACCGACATTCAATCAATTAATGCCATTTTCTTGGTCGACAAGTGTCGCAACTGTTTCGCATCTAGTGCGCTGTGTTGCTGACAACAACGGGAAGGATGCGCACTACTTTTGACATGATTCAAAAACGTCGCGAGTTGGGTCGCGTCGCGACTCGATTGTGCGGCGTCCGGTTTGGTGGCGGCCCGACAATACACTATCTTGGATTGAGGGTTTCAAGCTCAATTGCTCCAATCTAGCGTCAAGCTCAGAGAAACATTCTAACACTTCCTTCCAACATTCTTCTATCAGATTTCTATTTCAAGCGACTTACAATCTCTGACCTCACTTACACTATCTTGGATTGAGTGTTTCAAGCTCAATTGCTTCAATATAGCGTCAAGCTCAGAAAAAGATTCTAACATTTCCAGCGAAAAAGATTCTAACATTTCCTTCAACATTCTTCTATCAGATTACCTTTTCAAGCAACTTACAATCTCTGACCTCACTTACACTATCTTGGATTGAGTGTTTCAAGCTCAATTGCTCCAATATAGCGTCAAGCTCAGAGAAACATTCTAACACTTCCTTCCAACATTCTTCTATCAGATTTCTATTTCAAGCGACTCACAATCTCTGACCTCACTTACACTATCTTGGATTGAGGGTTTCAAGCTCAATTGCTCCAATCTAGCGTCAAGCTCAGAGAAACATTCTAACACTTCCTTCCAACATTCTTCTATCAGATTTCTATTTCAAACGACTCACAATCTCTGACCTCACTTACACTATCTTGGATTGAGGGTTTCAAGCTCAATTGCTCCAATATAGCATCAAGCTCAGAAAAAGATTCTAACAATTCCATCGAAAAAGATTCTAACATTTCCTTCAACATTCTTCTATCAGATTACCTTTTCAAGCGACTCACAATCTCTGACCTCACTTACACTATCTTGGATTGAGTGTTTAAAGCTCAATTGCTCCAATATAGCGTCAAGCTCAGGAAAAGGTTCTAACATTTCCATCGAAATTGGTTGGTAGGAAAGTGCAAATTCAAAAAAAAAATAAAATAAAATGGAGTGCAAAAGAATTATTAATTGTATTTTAATTTCTAATCGACGAATCCCGACACCATTGTCTTGAAAGCTAGCGTTGTAAGAACAACAAAGACAATCAAAGGTTATATTGCAGTGTTTGTTTGTCTTGGGACCAAGGCTATTCACCTGGAAGCCGTTACGGACTTGTCGTCAGGTGCCTTCATTTCTGCATTGAAGCGTTTTTGCAGTCGTCGTGGCTTGCCCAGCCAAATCTGGTCCGACAATGGAACGAATTTTGTTGGCGCTGACCGCCAACTGAAAGATCTTCTACAGTCTGTCAGCTTTGGCTCTGAAGTTGATCATTTTTTGAGTGGCCTCGGAGTGAAGTGGACCTTTATAACGCCGTCAGCTCCCCATATGGGCGGAATATGGGAGAGTGCTGTGAAGAGTATGAAAAAGCATCTTCGCATCGTCCTTGGCAAACAATCAGTGACCTATGAGGATATGACGACAATACTAGCACAAATAGAGGCGTGCTTAAATTCACGCCCACTGTGTGCACTGTCTTCATCGATTGATTCTTGCGAAGCTTTAACCCCTGGTCATTACGTCATTGGACAGCCACTAAACCTTATTCCTGAACCGAGGGTAACGGACATCCCCGAGAACCGCCTCGACAAATATCAACGCTTGCGGAGAGTCGTCGAGGATCTCTGGGACCGTTTCAAGACCGAGTACGTTACATCGTTGCAAACAAGAAACAAATGGCAAGCATCCGAAGAAAATCTGAAGGTGGCTGATTTGGTGCTGGTGAAGAACGATAGTGCTCCGCCAGCGTATTGGGAACTCGCTCGCGTGACAGCGCTCCATCCAGATCGAAGCGGAGTAGTGCGTAACGTGACACTACAGAGAGGCCAAACAACATATCAACGACCTGTACACAAGCTGGTGGTGCTGCCGGCAAATTGAGGCATCCGCCTCAAGGCGGGGTGTGTGTTGCTGATTCTTTGTACGACCCCTTGGCCAAACATGGATGGCCATGTGCAAGAAAATCTTATGTATGGGAAGAAACGTCAAGTGAGCCGAGCCGAGACGGAGGCGATGGCTTCCTCTAAGAGAAATGTCATGTATGGTTAAAAGTAAGAAATACACGAAACGAAAAGCACGCCATTTTTGTAAATTTACTTTATTCCGAGAATTTTCTCGTTTTTTAATAGTTTTTCCGTCGGTTTTTTCTCGTCGTTCGTTTTGTCCACTTTCGCGTGTTGCTCCATCGGTAAACACCACTTGTGTTGCCGATTTTAAATGGCCGTTAAATTCCTTACACAGTTTCGGAACTGGACTTGGATGTCTGTTCTCTGTGCTTCTG